>NW_020222918.1:852929-893489 GCF_003070985.1 Temnothorax curvispinosus | reverse complement strand
AAACTGAAAAAAAACCGGCTAGGATCACGGCTTTAGGATCACCTTAACTGTATATTAAAATATTAATAAATTAACGAACTAAGTATATGTGTAATTGCATTACCTGCGAACTGAGCGTGGTTAACATTACATGCGTTTTTTCCGATACGTGATGTATGTAGTTTCCAGAGAGGACAATTAGACCGTATTTAGCATTTGAGAAAACGCGAGGAAAACGGAATAAAATCTGCCTCTATTCGTCGGCATGTTAAGTAAGTCCTTCATTCCTAGAAATATGCAAGAATTAATTTTTTTAAGCATAGTTTAGAACCATATTCTGCGTCCCTTACTTTGACCGATTCAACACAGCCTTAATTTTATTATACGCTACCAAGAGGATCGCGATAGCCGGTTTAGAAAGCACGGTTCCATTACACAGTATATCTCTGTTTCAATATATATGTATACTTCAATATTTGTTCAATGGATCGATTAAAAGGACATTACATACAGAAATATTGACACTTCTGCCTGCTATACAGTTATTGGAAGAATAATAATCGTATAACAATTCGTTCGTACACACGTGTCCGAAAATATGACAATGTGATGATCGCTTATGACGCTCTCTTATTATTCGACATATTATCAACTATTCAACAGATCATCGAGAGTATAATCGTTCCACTATATATCCCATCAAGTGAAATGAGAATCTATATAAATAGCTCTGTTTGCTTCATTTTTCAAGATATTAGTGATAAAATGGATTATACCTATAGTATTTATGATTGAAAAATCAGATATGGCAATACAGCATTCGTATTAATCTATGTGACACAGACGCCTCTAATGCAACGCTTGTTACTTTGACTTAATTACTCTATGGAATAAGTACAAATATTAGAGAAAACAGAGTAAATCTGGTATTCTATATAAAAGGCTTTAACGTGTAGAACCGCATAAGATAAAGCACGGGCGTTATGTGTAGCTGCTTGCGATACACATTCAAATTCAAAGCTAGTCTTTTGTTCTCGATCACAGCCACTGAACAGCAACAGAAACACTTACAGTATTTTCACATGCTTTTGCGTACTTTCCTATAACCATTTTGGGTTTTTTTTTTGCGGGCGCCTGGTGATGAGTGAATTTGTTCGATTTGGTGTCCATTAGTGCGAAAGCAATGCGGGGCTGATAACAGCCGCATTATCACACGTTGGACGAGTTGTTAGTAGAGAAATATCTGTGCGGAACGTTAAACTGTAATGCAAAATAGTGCCTACGCAACAAAATTCCTTTACATGGGAGACGTTCTGATATTTCGATATTCTATCCCTGTATATATGAGTTATATGAGAAACAGTATATTATTAACAAGAATAGAGTAAACAGTACTATGATAGCAGTGCCACTTAAGTAAATTAAAATGTATTATTATCCACAAAATTATAATTTATTAATGAACAATTTCACCATTCTTCTTAAGACTAGTTTAAACATTAGCTTAAAAGAGAAAACGGATATGTGACAGAAATGTGTTCATGCGCTTTAATCATTCTTCTAAGGTCAGGCGAACACAAGATTATGCGGTGTATGCGTAAAAAAACTGATAACGCTGACCTTTTCATCAAGAAACAAGAATCAACGAGCTCGTTCAGTCTTCTACAATATTTCCTATGGTCCTTCTGTGCCCGATAATTGCGCGCTGATGCTATTCTACAGCTGTGTACTGTTTGCCCTATTACAGACCGCGGGTGCGTTTCGCAAATCAAATTTTCGTCTCGTCGGTATATTTAGTATTTATCAGCGATTGCTATCTACATCTCTTCTAAAATCTATGTTGATACCTTAATCGCGCGTGACAGCGCGCGCTTCTTCATCTCGGATGATTCATTCGTGGTAAAATATCTTGTCAAATTTGTAGACGGTAAAGCTGCGCTTTACATATCATACTTTCTAATATCACCGTGGTAAGAAATTAACCTACAGTTAAAATAAGTTTCTATGTATGTACACGTACGTATGTACACAACATGAGCAACGCGCGTGTGTTGCGTTATGCAACGATTAGACAGATTGATTAGCGCGACTCATTTTGACGTCATCATCCGTACTTTAATACGTTCGTTGTACTGAATCAGATTAATTTCTTACCTGAAAGCTTAAATTCTAGTTGACGAGTAAAGTATTACCAAAACGTTACGAGGAACTCGGTAAAAAAAAAAATAGATGAGATTATTTTTTGCAACGACTGAATAAACCGATAAATAAAGCTGTCGAGTAGTTTCCAGCGCAAAACATTTAAAAATATATACAAAATGACGCCTATAATTGCATTTAGTCCAAACGGATATAAATATCTTCGATGGAACAATCTGATTTTTTATATATGTAATAGTTTCTTCCGTTTAAATTAATCTGAAGACGTGATGTATACTCCGTTACACGTTGAATTATTGTACTGTGCATTCCTACCCGCGATATTTAAAAAAAAAATATGTATTACATAAGTACCAGAAAGTACCTATATCACCGTAGCGGCACTTTTATCTTCTCTGTATTTCTTGCACGTTGCACTGATTATTTGCACAAGATTTATACTAATTGCACAACTCCGCATTGCTTTAGTCGGGCCTATAGATTGGAATCTTTGGAATAAATTCAATCAAGAGAACCTGCAATGCCAAAAAAAGGGAAACAATCAGTGTCGCAAAAATTATATATGTGTGTAGATTTTTCCAAAATTCTAATAATTTCGTAGTGCCTTACGTATTCCATCATGGAGGAGCTGTCGCATCTCTGCTTCGCCAATCTCCAGTGTAAACCAAGTTTGTGGTAGAGCCTACTATTCTCCCATTCTAACAATTTGTTTAACGAATGCTGAGTCTGGAAAGACAGATAATGCACGTTAATGCTTTGTACATATATTAAAATCTAATTAAAGCTAGCGAAATGTATAAATGAATAATTTGCGTTTCGCAGAGCATAAAATTTTCCATAAGCTGGATCTTCTTTCAGTTGTATACGCACCCTCTTGCTCAGGCAAATGACAGGCCACAGAGAGCATCCTAGGGTACAGCAACAGCATACACAACCGCAGAATAACCATTTAACGTTAACGGGCAAAGTCTTTTTCAATACACTGTTCACTCTCATTACAGTTGCCTTGAATTCTTCTGGAGCCACGCGGGACATGAGGCCGTTGGGAAACTCTGACTCAAAACGGTTACTCAGACCGAATCTGAAAGTAAAATCACACACACATTAGCGACATTATTTTTCCCACGTGTTTCAACAACTATGGAACTTGTCATTGAAAATCTTTTCAATAAAGTGGAGTGAAAATATTTGCTCGACCCCCAAGGTGAGCGACAATTTTCATTATACAAGAATCCACAGATGGAATATGCATTTCTTCGTCGAAGGGGGGAAAAAAGAAATCGTTGCCGCGCTGGTGTCGTCGAAACGACGAGAAAAACCCGGCCGAAATGTAAGTCGAGATCAGGTGGCTTTGTTTGCCTCTCTTCTTTGTGGAAGCGCGAGTTCTACCCCCCTCTCGCCTCACCCCGCTCCGCCAGACAACAAAGTGAACAAAGAAACTCGGGGAGCGACGCTTCCTTCCCGAAGGGGAGACTTACACCGTCATGTTGCCAGCCCCGCGGATCACGATCGGGTCCGGCACCATCGCGACGTAGCGCTCCTCCAGGTGCTGCTCGTGCTCCTCCTCCTCCTCGTAGATCGCGTCGAAGTCCGCCATCGCGCTCCCCCACGGACTCGCGCCGCCTCCCGCGGATGTGAGTTGCGCGTATAAACCGCGTTCGACCAACAACACGCGCGCGCGCTTTTTGTCTGCCCCCCCTGCGAAGTGGTCGGCCAGGTCGTCGCGGACGGCTGGTCGTCGACGACGACGACGACGACGACGACGGCGGCGACGACGGCGACGATGCCGCGCGGCGCTCTCGCGAGCGCGACCCTCTCGCTTCACATCCCCGTCGCGACGACGTCGGGCGTCCGGCACGTCGTCACGCACGCTCCGTCGCGATTAACGTGGGCGACGATCATCTCCGTCGGGAGCGAGCTAGGCCAGGCTGCTGGGGCGCACTCTCAACGATGACAACGACAGTCACGATATCGTCCACTACCGGTCCGCCGCCAGCATTCGCCTATTTTGTGTGTCTATGTGTGCGTGTAACGTCACTCCGCTACTCGCTACTCCAACCCGCAGCCGATCACCGATGCAGCACGACGCGCACTGCGGAAAGTGCGGAGAGTGCGGACGTGATCCGCTCGCTCGTCGATCTCTCCTCTCCTCCTCGTCCCTTGCTCCGAAACTCCGAACTCCGAATGCTCCGATCACCAGGTCTGCCAACAGATGCGAAGGAGTGATGGTGCGAAATTGGTGCGACAAATGTCGCGCGTGCGTAGCAGCGCAAGTGCTAGCAGACGCTATTGTCAGATATTTCGCGAGAAAAGGGGTGTAGGTCACCTTTTGTGAAATTTATTGTTTAGTTTTTATGGAGTTGATACACTTTCTTACATGTATATCACGTAATAATGTATGTAACGTGGTTTTATTAATTTATAATATTTAATATATGTTGCATATTATTAATACAAAAAGTTGGTTATTTATTGATAATTTATATAAGCCACGAGGCCCGCGAGAGGAATATTCTGCGCAACGTCTTAGAGTCTGCTAAAAGCGATCACGTATTCACTGACGTGTTACGCACGCGTACAAGAATCCGTTCGGAGAGATTTAATTCGCAACGTTGGCCGGTACTGCTCCGATTTCGTTTGAACGATATAAATGGAAAACAAAACGAGAACATTCTTTATGTATGAATTTTCCCATCCCCATCAGAGAAGGCTACAATATCACCCTTTATAAGCTACTACGCTCCGTTGTTCGTGAAACTTCGGAATCGGAACTGTGCCTATGAAGAAACTCCGACAGTGCAGCATCGCTCGTTAATTTAGATTCGCAATTTTTTACTTCGTCTTTTTAGTAAAAATAAACAATATTTTCTACTTTATATCATATAAATGGCATATTGACGTCAGTTTTACGAAATTCCGACTCCTTATTTTCAAGTTAACTTTCATCGCTCTTCAACTTTGACGTTCTTCATCTTTTTCTTTTACAGAGTGGCCTCTTTTGAGAACCCACTTTCTCCGATGGTACAGCCCATACTTTCTCCTTTCTATCCCCCTGCCTCCGTTGTTTCTATTTCAATAGACTTTCAAAAATTACCATATCCCGCGATTAATTAAATTTCGTGTCTTCAGTTTCAAACTAATGGCTTTTAGGAGGGTAAAGTTTTATAGTATCGTAAGTATAAAATCTAATATTAATTAGATCCGCGGGATAACTGAAGAACATTGACGTGACCGAGCATCGATAATCAAGCCTGTAGTGCAATAAATTAAAATGCATTGTGCGATGACAACAAGAGAGAAAAGTTGAAAAATTTGGAATCGTTTCATAATCGCCGAATATAATCGCTATTATATTTTAAAATAATTATTTGTGCCTTTCTAAACTGATTACAGAAGACACAGAGATCAATTATAAATTAATTTAATTAATATTAAATAACCATTAACTGTTCAATTAACTATTGCTTTGATTGACTATTATATATGCAATAATGGCTAATCTTCGAAGTTAAGCAAATGTTTTTAATAAGTAAAAACATATAAATAAATAATTTTGAAACTAAGAAGTTATGATATATTATTAAAATTAAGAAGTTATATTCAAATTGACTTTTTTCAGGATCGTACTCTTTTTTTCTAACTCTTAAAAAGGTAGATTAGATCACTGTTGTTTTCAAGACTTCACTATCGTAATGGTAACGTCACTGCACAAAAATAAACATGAATTCATCAGAATTAATGGCAAAATCGCACTGAACACACTCGGCAAGATAGAATTGGAGTTTCGAAAGGTACTACCACAGAGAGATGTTAGATCAATCAATTTTTAGTACTTTAGCGCAAGTATACTGATTATTGAAATGTTTCTCGCTGTAATTGTGTTTTAAGTAAAGTTACATTGCGCAACTTCTTCGAAATGCCGTCGGAAGTTCCGAGTCGGAACTCGGAACAAAGTTCCGCGGAAGTTACTCGAGTAAATTACTTCCCGCTCGTTTATAAATATAATGGAATCGTTATGCTAATAGGTGTACCAAACTGGAAAGTGATCCGCAAAAAGATTCATTTACATTTTTTACTCAGTTTTATTTAGGTCAACTTCGAACACCGCGAAGAAAGCGACAATAACTGACGTTTGGCGTTGCGCAATATACGTCGTTTACAGGCGGGGGGGAAAGAAGGATCAGTACAATTGATCGGTCGTGCACGCGAAATTGAACGGCGGCGAAGACGTACGTCCGGTCTGGAGAGCTCAGCTTCAGTAGGATAAAGGATCTCGGGGATGGACGATAAACGATGAATCATAGCATTACGCATCACGCACACGCGTTACGTCGCGCGGGTTGTCCGCGCGCGTGCAGCAAAAAATATACTCCCGAGTCATTACGCGGCTTTGAGCGCGTTTCAATCAGAGTGCAACGGCCGCTCGACTGGAAATCACGGAAATGTCAGCGCAATAGAATGATTGCCAATCAATTCGATGCAACGGTTGAGATTAATAGAAACGCCTTCTCTCTCCGGGCGACGCGCTAACTCGCCGGGCATTTCGCAATCAGGACGATGATTATCGTATATAATGACATATAATTTGTCACTGAATGAGCGCGGCAGAAGAAAGGTTTAACTAAACTCGCCTTTTATATAATGGATTTTAATAAATATATTCGACAAGGAAATGTTTCCCCAATTTCCTCGTAGCTCGTGTACAAATTTCATTTAAAACACCTCAAAAAATTTTATTGGAAATACAGTGTTTCAATAGTAATACCCAGTTGTGGTTCTATTCCTCTTATATTCTTGATTGTTGATTGATTCATTAATCGTCTGAGCCTCACAAATCTTAAAAAAATATTTCGAAAATATTAAATGCGCTAATATTATATTGTCATCGGAATGGAACTTTGATAACATCCAAAAATATTTAAATGATATTTTATCTATATCCGTAATGCGTCGCTGCTAAGTTCGGCAAAAAGAGACGTAAAAGCATTGCATACTTGCTGGGAATCGGTGAGAATAATCGATTATTTTTTTACGATCGACGATCGCAGAAATGAAACAGCGTTAGGGCTAACGCATATTTTCCACCTCGTGCAAACAGTTTCTCCGGTCTGTGTTATACTTGACTGATCACTAAATCATAAATAGCGGCGAGACGCGAAATTTTTCGTTAGTCCGCTATGGATTCGTGGAGTGCGAAGGCTTTCGTCGTTTTCCTTGTTTTGACATCGCGTAGAAATGTTCAACCGCAGCCTCAAAGCTTCAACAACAAAAGGATCGTTATTGATTTTAATAATGGTATCATCACGATCAATAATCAGCTCTCCGTGTCGAGCAGTGAGTATTATATACAAACACGTCCACGATAATTGAAGAATTTCGTAGTAAAAAATGATATTTTTATTCTCCTATTAGAATCACAGTAATATAATAATGCAATATAATAAGACAGAATTTCGAGAATTTGTACATTTATTTTAATCAGCGAATAATCTATTATGTAATTTTTTATAATGCTATTATATGTTACGTCTGAATTTCAAAGAACTAAATTTCTTATGCATTTTTATACTTATGCATCAGCATACATTTTTATTTTCATTTATATCTTCTTTTCGAAAAAGAGTCCACTGTTTTCTCTCTATGAATATCTTTTTATCGTCAAAAAGCCAAGCAAATGGAGAGGATAGCCGGTGGGAGTTACGCGAATGAAGGTCAATTTCCGTTCATGGCCGTGGTGCATCGATTGATCGATGGTAGAAGAGTTGCTCAGTGCGGCGGTACCATCATTTCGGAGAGATGGGTGCTGACCGCGGGTCACTGCATCGCCAAGTTCCCGCAAAGGTTCTTCGTGGTATTCGGAATCGTCGACAAGACCGGGATCGGTTACAACGTGAACCGGGGACCCGGAGTCTCGATGATGACAACGCGGGCTTACGTCCATCCCAGCTATTTCTTCAGCAAGAACGACATCGGATTGTTGCACATGCCGCAAGATATTCCCTTCTCAGGTGAGAAAAATTCGTCGTGACGAAGAACGCGTTAATCTTTGCGCTCCTTGATGAAGAACTCTGGAACACGTAAAAGGAATCTTATTTTAATAAATGTTAAATTAAATAATCTCAATCTTAAGATATTCACCTAACGCTTGTCGAAGAGCGTAAGATTATTTATTTATCACCGCGTCGCTGAAGATGGCTCAAAGTAGAGCCGAAACGTACGATTTATAACTTGTATTAAATGTTAATTAAATTAAATGTTAATTAAATGTTTTATGTATAACGTTAACTCACGCACAAACAACCGTGTTTGATTCTTAAAACCCACTTTTTCCTTGTTACTCTTAAATAACAATCATGAACTTTTAATTTTTTGTCTTTTGACAATATTTTAATTTTAGAAAAAATTCAACCGATATATCTGGCCGGCCCGAAGGAGGGTAAAGTCATGGCCGACACGATGGCCTACGTGGTTGGATGGGGCCGCGATGGTTTCAGTCCCAGAGGCACCAAAAGACTCAAGTACGCCCTAATGCCGTTAATTTCGAAACGCAAGTGTGTCTCATACTGGAGAGTGGACTACAGAAATATATGCACGGAACCGGGACACGGGAAAAACGCGTGCCAGGTAAAGTTCCGAATTTAATTTTACGTTAAAAAAAAAGAAGATTTGGATTTATATTTATTCAAATCTGCGCACGTTAGAGTTCTTCGTAGTTCTTCAGCGCAAACGAATAAGATTTAGAATATTCTTAATGCGCAACGTTACTTGTTGTAATGTGGTGTGCTTTAGGGCGACAGTGGGGGTCCTCTTTTTGTAATGAGGGACGATCGACCGCTGCAAATCGGTATCGTTAGCTACGGAGACGCAAACTGTCCGAGCGGCAGACCCGGAGTGTACACCAGAGTGGCGGCGTTTGCAGAATGGATCCAACGTGTCACCGGAATGGAATTCGAATAAATATAATGTTGCGAAGATATCTCGTGTCTTTTTCTAATTGCGGTACCTCTCGATAATCACGAGTACACGTGTCATCCTGTCATTTCCCCAAAATTGCAGTTATTCCTTTAATTCCCTCATCTCTGTTACTTCTCTTTATTACTCCTTTCTGTAAATGGCATGTTATTCCCTGAGCGAGAACATAACTTCCCTCCTAATTGCATCACCGCAAAAATGTACGTGTTCTATTAACTCGTAATTAAGACGGAAGATATAATTACAGACAATTTTCTCTTCCTCATCTTCGATTTTGTTGTCTTCATTTTCGTCGAATTATTATCCGTCGAGCAACCAACTTTCTTTCCGGGTTACGATAAGGTAGATAACACTCGCGATATTATCCATATTATCAACAGTGGCAACAACAGTTGACGCTGTCATTAATAATATAATAATGTAGAGCAAATTAAAATTAAAATTCTACAATTATTATTCAAAATTTTGTTAATGCCCTCTTTTACGTAAAGGAGTTACATTAAGAATCATCTTATCGATTGTTAATTTTACGTAGTTAATTCGCTTCTTGGATTCTGCGCACGATGGCGACATTGTCTCAATAATTAATTTGCACTTGACGATGACAATACCATGCAAAAATCAGCACTGCTTTATAATAAATATAAAATATTATATTCGTATCGTAATTACTTAAATATATTTAATTACATTAATTACATTAAAAATATTTAAGTAATTACAATATTTACGATAAATATATTATATATTACATTACGGTATTACGATAAATATATTTAATTAGATTAAATATATTTGTATTATTGGTTTCTAGTAAGCATCACGTCTATTTATTAATTCTGCATCTTATAATTTTATCGATTCAAAGGAGTATGAATTCTGAGTGTTAAAAGATTTGACAAGCAATTTACTTCTTTATATAAACAATTTGGGAGGAGGGAGGAAATTATTTTCTTCCTTCATTTTTACTCTGTCAATTAGAACAAGCCTACTGATGTTTGTGCACTGTGCACTATTATTCTTATACAAGCTGACAATACGTAAAATGTGAAAATCATACAGTAACGAAGCAACGGTAAATCACTCTTCTGCGCGATGCGCGTTATTCGACAGCGTGTGCGAGCAAAATGCATATCGAACTTCGAGCGTAACTCGTGGCTCCTCGGACGTGTACATAGTAATCACGGACGCTTCTCGGCACAGTTAAAATGTGATTAAAGCGGTCACGGATGAGAGCCGGCGCGATTACCTGCCCGATAAAAGTCCCGGCGAAACAGAGGCGAGGAAAGGTGATGAGATGCGATTTATAATTGTCCGGCAGAAATGCAGAGCTCCGTTGTCCTGTTTCGACGGCTATTACCGCAAAATCGTAGCGGAGATTCCTTCCTGAGTTTAACCGCCTGCCTCGGCGACGATCCAGCGAGATTGCTCTGCCTCTCGGCGTGAACTTCGCGACACGCGAAAAGACATTGAAGAAACTACGAAATTCTGAATTATTAATTGTACAACTGATATGATCGAATAAACAAATAAAATCCGAGATTTTTTTTCTTCCACGCAACCGTTATGAACTTTACTATACGAACTTTCGCAGCAATAATTGAGATCTCAAAAGGCAGACAAGAATCGAATAAATGAAGTAAAAATGAAAAAACTCCCTAAAAAGTAACTTCCTAATTTTTTAAATTAAATTAGCGCATTCTTTTAGATATCAAGAGATTGTTAGTTCATGGAACGCCTCAACTTGCTTCTATTCATCACGGTGATTTCAAAACGGCATTACGTGCTGCATGAGTCGCATATTCTTCGACCGCGGACCATTTTGTATTACCACTCATTAGCAATTTGGGGAAATCGTAATTAGAACTTTATCCCGCGTTCCTCTGTCTCGGATTCCTTTAAATAACTCGGCGTGTATAATTTGCGATAATGCCGGGCGAGATCGCAATTCAGAGGGGTGAATCCTCTTTTTCGATACAAAGGGTTTCGTTAACTTCGTGCTTGCAAAGAAGAAGTGTTTCAGTCGAACACTAGGTTAAGTCCGATGATAATACGTGCGCTTTTGTGTACCGGCCGGCGTACCATATTTATACATTTTTACACGCCAATTTTACGGTCTGCTGAAGCGGCTGTGTATGATGCAGCCATGGCACTCCGACCATTCTTCAGCTTCTCTTTCACGAATTCGTACGAAAACTGGAGAGCCGTGAGAATTTGTTAAATTATTTTGCGCTCTATTTCATTAATATGTTATCATTAATGGTAATTGGCAGTTAAATGGAATCTGATGGGACCGATCGATATGCTCTTTCCTCACTACGTCATTAATAAGACTTACGGATCGCGTTGTTACATCACCTATGAATTATACCTGCTTGAAAATGTAGGCAAATCAATCTATGCATTACGCGCGTTAAAAAATACGCGACGGTGTCGGTTAATAATATATCTAGGCGTGTGTGTGTGTGTGTTATATATAAACACGTTTCCGCGGCGAAAGTAGCCGGTCACGATTTAACATCGCTCATTAACCCCGCTAATAGTCTGCATCATCAGGAAATCGGTTTCGTCTTAATCTTAACACCGTCTCTTCCGCGATACGCTTTTGTATCCTAGAATCAAATTATGTTTTCTCGGAAGTAATTGAATTTGTGTTTAAATAGCATTATAATTATTCGTCTTATGTTTATGATATATGCAGTATCTCTAGAACCGAGCTTTCTTTGTTTCAACAAGTATTATTAGTTTCTATGTTTACATTTTTCGTAAATAATTTGGTTTTAATTTCTAAAAATTAAACTTGATGTAAAAGAAGCTATATAAAAATGTCCTTAAAATAATATCCATAGTATATTGGAAAAAGAAATGGTAAACTCGCTCAGCAGTAAAGAAACCATTTATGAAATTAACATTATTTGTTCGCGTTTCTTAAATCACGGTCGGTCTCGCTCCGCGTGTACTTGGCGCGAGACACTACCGTCTCTTGATATTATCTCGACAGTAGATTAAGATTTTTAATCGAACATATGTCAAATCTCGAAAGTTCAAAAAATGGGATAACGTTTTGAAAGGTCATAATTCTAAAATTAAATAAAAGGATACCGAGATCCTCTGTTCTCAAGTAATAGACAAAGTGTCGAAAAGTTTCCATAATTCGTTATCAGATAGACGAATTTGTGCTTTCGGTAATCTTAAATAGGGCGACATTTTATTTTTGGCATTTAGAGCGGTCTCTTCAAACATCGATGTCGTGCTCGACGGCTGATCCAAACTTGTCGTGGATAAACACGAGAACATTTTATACGACGTCTTCCTTTTCCTCCGCGTCGTAGAGGGGGTTAAAAAGACGGCGATTAGTCAAGCGAAATCGTCCATCGCGTCTGAACATACGAGGAACATATGCGACTTGAGTTACGCGGCACCTCTCGAAATAGAGAGAGAGGAAGAGGGGAAAAGAGAGAAAGAAAGAGAGAGAGAGAGAGAGTGAGTGAGAAGGTAGCCGGGCGCACCGAGTGGAAGTCGACGAGACCGAAAGTACCGACTCGACATTTTTTTCGGCTAACCGCCTACTTAATTAAAACAACATTAAGCCGGCCGGCTTGCGCCGTGAACGACGCTGCCCATGGACCGTGCAACAGACATCAGACGAAACGAGAAAGAGTTGCCGCGGAACGCGAACGAGCGAGTGGGAGGGAGGCTTTTAAATCTCGAGTTGCGACTGCAGCTGCCGATGCGCCATCGCCGTCACATCGCGGCTCGTAAATCCCGCGCCGCTTATTAAATTAGCTATGTCCAATCGATTCGCGGATTTTGTGTGGAATCGCAAATCCCGGGGATCGCGGGGACGAACGGCAAGATAACTCTCCTCGACGCGTTTCTCCTAATGAGGATGTCACAGGGCGAGAAGCTCGTTTTAGTCGTCGTCGTTACGATATCATCAAATTTATATGCCGCGTGTCGCAAGCTGGGTGGTTCGCTAATTTACGCGCACCTGTCGACGGATTTTGAGCAACCGTGTCACATTCGTTATTGGAATTTGGCAACGTTTCGCCATGTATCAGGACGCCTCTGCTCGTTTGACGATGAGCTTTAGTCGCCGGCTATTAACAAGCGCTGCTTGCCCAATATACTTTCGGAGATGTGCGATAGGTCGAGGAATGCGCACCGTAAAAATGACGGAAAAGCAAGTTTTAATCATGTGTGAACATATGCGAGTCTCGAGAATCATGCTGCGGCTCTGCGTGCAGTTTATTTATCATCTGGCATAGGATCAAAGATTTCCCGCGTTGTGTTAAATCAAATAATTATTATAGACACAGGTAGAGAAAGGTTTTACAAAGCGTTGCGGAAGTTTCTGTGACGGGAATTTAAAGTAAAATTGTTCGCGCGATTAATCTTTGGAGATAACATATTCATATTTAGAAGCAAATACGGCCGTCCAAGATTCATCTCAGATTTTTCTGTTTCAAAGAGAAACGCACACACGTGATGTTAACGAAGCGTCGAGCGGCCACATTTCGAGTTAATAATGGAAAAATGTATTTAGATGAATATACGCACGTTTCGCATAAACACCTATTTAAGAGCAGTGTTCGCGGATTCCTTTGTTCTCTCGCGGCCCGAGCAGCTGAGCATTCAAATCCGCGTCCAATTTACGCGCTCAGCTCCTCCGGCAGCGCTCGATTTCCCCATTCAGGTGGCACACGTGGATGCGTTATTTCCGCGAAGTCAAGCCGGCCGCGCGCTGCGCCGCGCCGCGCCGTTCCGTTTACCATACGCACCATACGAGTGGCAACTGGTAATGGACTAACAACTCTCGGCTCGCTAGAAATAGCGCGCGCGCACACACGGGCTAGCCAATTAAATGCAATAGCGAGTAGAGGCCCTCTTCACGGCCGTGACACTTAGCGGCCTTAAGTAGCGAGATTTAGAGGCGGCAGGTGCGCTCTTTCTCTCTCCGATTCCGGAGAGTGGGCTACCCTTCGTCCATCTCTTCCACCTTCCTTCTCCTCTCCCACGCCCGCCACACGTCCACCCTCGCTCGCAGTTTCATCCCGTTTCCCTGGCCGGGCGCCCCGAGGAAAAACACGTGAATGCCTTGCCGCCGCTTTGGCAAGCGGCGTATTAATAATGAGCGCTTGACGCCGCGCCAGGCCAAGCGCCCAGCTTTCACGTCTCCGAGAGCCCGGAGAGCTGACGGCCGAGCCGGATGAGGAATCTCGTCGGCAGGGCTCTCGCAGCCATGCGATGCGATGCGATGGGAAGCACGCGCACGTACCGGTATCCTTCCCGATTATTTTATTCCGTGAGAATCGCGCTCTCGCGATCGGAGGGACAAGGGAGGGTGGCTGCGCGTTCCGTACCGCGTTCTTAAATTCAGCTTGTCTCGGAAAACGAGTTGTATTACTTTTCCACGCGCGCGACTTACCTGCCTGATGCGCGGCAGAGGCATCTCCCAAGGAAATTGACGAAATCCTTTTGTAGATATTCTATTGACGAATGGCGAACGGGTTTGAGTCGACCTACTGTGATCGTTAAGTTTTATAGTTGCAGATAACCGCGGGTTGCCTAGCATCTTTGTCCATTTATGGATTGAATCAGGTAGATGTGCAAACAACTTCTAGTACGGTTGGTATAGAGATGAAAGAAAATACTTTTCTCTTAACCCCTAACAGCAGATAAAAGAACGCTTAAAAAATTAAGGATAGTGTTCTAAAATTTTAGGAGAACCTAAAAAAGTATAATTGTTACAGTAAATACTCATTAAAATTGATGTCTTCTGCATTTTTAGTATGTTTTTACGATCACTCGAGTTAAAAATATTATCGTTACATGGATTGAATATTCGGAATATTTTTGAGATATTCTTTTATATGGCGTAGCTGACTGGACGTATAATTTATTGCTTTCGACCGTGAGGTGACACTTGTAAAACAATTTTGTTTCTTCAATATTAAAAATTATAAGTATTTTCTCTATTTTCAATATGTCCTAATTTATTATAATACACGCACGTTGTAAGATAAATTATGAATTTCTAAACAAACGCTTTCACTAATTAATTACTCTAAAAAAAAAAAAAAACAGAAGAACGAACTATCACTCTGCGCCCGAGAAATAATTCCTTCTAAGCTTCTTTTGTTTGGCACCTATATCATTTCCTGCGAATACGGGGAACGTAGCGTGGAACGATGCCCAACTCCGCCTTCGTGTTATTGTACCCTTTCTTTGTTTCTGCATCTTGGTCTCGTCGCGTCGCGGTAATTTAAGCAGATCAATTCCCCGCCGGCGGGGAGGGGGGAAAAAAAGGGTAAAGACGCGATGCGCGAAGGGAGAGCGAGAGAGGTCCTAATTGCGCGCCAGCGACGCGAAGAGTCGCGTATATAACGCGAAGAGGAGGAACGCGATATCGTGTGCGTTCGTATATCAAAGATGGCGAAAAAGTACGAGGCGGTCTCTCCTGATATCAGGGGAAAAATAACCGCCTACAAGTACGTACTTAGCGAGTCGTTATGTCGCGCAACGGAGCGTAGCTCCTTCGGGAACCCGGCTACGTTCATTCGCCACAGTCGTTGTGCTCCGTGTACATTGCGCCCAATCGTTTCGTCCAACGTGTGCTACGCGCACGTACACACAACGTGCCTCTTTATTGCCGCGCGACAGAGAAAAAAAGAAGGAAGATACAAAAAGAGACGAGATCGTGCCCTCTCGCCGATCGATCCGTCCGGCAGAGTTTAGCGGTGGAACTGTGCCCGGTCATAGGCACGAAAAGAAACGTTCAAAGAGTATTTTAAATAGATGAATGAACGAGTGAATAAAAGCCTCGCGAAATAAAAGCAAAGATTGAAATTGATTTATTTGTCGCTTCATATTAAAATATATACTAAAAGATAGATAGAGAGATAAAAAAATCAATGTAATTATCATTAAGATCCAATAAAAGAACTTTAAGTTTTCGATTGTGCTTCGAAAGTCTTTTTGTTTATGTAGATATTGAAATTTTCTTCATCTAATGTCATGCATTGTACTTTATCAGAATTTTATTTTCAGTTTAATGGTTTAATTACAAGATACTTAGATAAAGTTAAAAAAAAAAATTACGTCAGCTGTAAAGTTGAAGATTCTACAAAATAGTCTTGTTAGATTGTTAGAGCTCTGTGTATCTGATAAGAAAAAAGAACCAAAGTATGGAAAGAATTATTTTTCTGCAGATTTGCCCTCAAGATCGATTTCGGTGAAAATATTATTTTCTCCGCGTGGAAGAAATCATCGCGTTTCACAAATGTTCCTTTTGAAAGATGTTGTACCTAATACAATTCTCTTTCCTACTTTCTATCTGTTTAAGTTCCGCGCAATGCCCGATTCATTTTTCGAGCAATCGATCGAACAAGCGGTATTTTTCGTGGCGGGTTTCGCCATGCTATTGGCCGACGAGGGAGCATCCAACGATCTTGCGGTCGTATTCTCGTTTCCCTTTCAAGGTTTTCATTGGACAATCATCAGCTGCGTCTGTCAGGTGTCTCAATAAAGGCGCGGATATAGATTCTACCCCCCTTATTTTCGGCGGATGGATCACCAATTGAGTTCCCTTGATCTTTCCTCCCAGCCTTACCTACGTTCCCAACGTAACGTTAATTCGAAATGAGAGGTAGGAAAAGGAGTAAACAGGTGGCTGGCACAGTCGTAACATATAATAGTGGCATAATTCCCCCCTCTCTCTTTCTCTTGAAATGATCGCCATCGATGTTTCAGCAATCTACAAAGCATCTACAAAGAAGTTATTTACAAAGAAGAATACGAGGAGTAGCTCGTCTCTTCTCTTTCATATTAATTCATTTAACGATGCGCATTGTTCACGAAATTTTGTTGACCCGAAATTTATTTCTTGATAATTCACGTACAATATGTAAAATTATTGGCAAAAAAAGAATTAGAAAGAAAAGAAATATGCCAGATATATATAAAGAATCTCTGATATCTCTTTATACTGCGAGAAAATTGATTATACTTGAAAAACTTCTAAAAATACACATATCAAAATGTATTTGCTATATCGTTCAATAATCGTGGCAATCTATTGGCGAATCGTTACTGTCGCGTTTCGTCGCACGTCCGATATTTATGCAAATTCGGCGGAAACTCAGCGCCGTTTCGAACGAGCTCCAGCGAGAACAAACGCACAGTGGGCAATTAAACTCCGTTGCTAACAACTCACAACTCGCAGTCTTGTTACTCAACGAAGGCTCTCGGACGCGATGTCTGGGGTAGATAGGCGAACGTATGCACGCCACAAATTAAATGTTTGGCATAAACCAACGAGGGGTTGATACTTGCAATTAGTACATACTCGGAGAATTTTCTCTCTCATCCTTTTTCCTTTTCTTCTTAATCTCCGTTCGTCGCACGCACGGAAATTCTATTCGCTCCTTTCCTGATCCCCATTTCTCATACTTGGTACTGTCGTAAATTAGAGTATATCTAATGTTTTAAAATCGCAGATCTTTTAGGTTGATTGTAATTCTTATACATTAATACATAATTCATATAATTATTTTATAAATGCCAAGTTTGCGCTAGCATCTTTAATTTGTACTGTAGTTAACGTTTGTTATTTATGTGTTTTAAAAATATCTAATAAAAGAATAATCTTCAATGTCAATATAAGATAAAGATTAGACAAAGAATTAAGTTAGATTTAATGATAAATATACATGGAGGATGCGTAATTAATACATATATGTATATGACTTGATCGATTGAAAACATTGTGGTACCGATAACCAATGACGGTATAATATAGTCGGCTTCTGCTAAATATAGTCAGCAACTACATTAACAAGCTACAGGACGTTTTGACAGAGCGTAGAAACGGCAAAGTCTCGGTTCATCATCGCGACAGCCAAAGTACCGTCGAATCACAGTGACATCTTGTACGTGTCGCAAAAAAATCGTCGTTTCTTTAAGCCGTAATCTCGCGAGGGAGAGCGAAGAAAGTGGGGGAGATTATAAGCGTTAAAATTGCAAAATCGCGCCGGCACATTGTGAGGCGATCGCGCACGGCCTGAACTGTCCCGAAGGTTTTTGACGTTTACGACGGCGGGTGATTTACGATTTATTTATGCGCCACGGACTCCTCTTTGTAATAATAATACCGGGCGCGGGAGAGAAGGAAGGAGAGGACCGTCCCGGCGCGGAGAAGAGGTAGCTGCCCCTCTTACACGAACAAACGACAGCCATTTTAAGAGACACTTAACTCTCTTTAGTGCTCCTGGGAACAACGGCAATCTCCATATAAAATTCGATTCTCGGCGTTGAGTGCCCGTAGACAGATGACGACTCGTCTCGTGCTGTGAATGCGCGGGCGTGTCTCCCTTCACGGATGCATAAAAGTTACATTAAGTTACGCCGTAACTACGTGTTTAAAGTCGCTTGTTTCTCGGCGGCGGCGAAACTATTATTTGCAAATTTTTTTAATCTCTTTTTATATGTACTCGTTATATTCCCCTCCCTCCCGCCGCTGACTTTCTCCGTTTTAACATTAATATATGCTTGTTTCGTGTATTTCAAATGTAAAGAGCGCAAAATAATGCGGTTAAGGAAAAAACTAGTCTATTTTTCTTTATTACAATTATTTTTGACTATTTGATCTCTCTGTCTCTCATATTGTAATTATAATCACCACTTTTGACGTAACACACATTTGAGAGATTCTAAATAATTTTAAGCTACTAGATTATTTTTACGTTCTAAATAAAAATGTAACACAGTGACATTACGCATCACGAATTAAGACAAAACACAAAAGTCAGAGTTCACAAAAATTTTCGTTTCTCAAAAATACAGCATAACCAGAAGAAGACTTCAAAAGTTCCGACTTAATTTCATAAATACATGATATCTTAATGAAATCGTAATTTTCTTGCGCGATTTAAATCCTCATTTATCTGGCAGATCGTACTTGCTGATTTTTTTGCGAGATCCAGATGAGGTTTATAAATCAATATCGCACGGTTGATAAATGGATTCGCCGTTTGCTTAAGGAAGGGAAAGCGGCCGAGTGTCGAGATACGCAAGAAGACTGTTGTCCGTGTCTCGAAATAAGAGCGGAGCGGGGCTCGAGGGCACAATTAATCACGCCGAAAAAGAGCGCGCGGCCTTCCGGGGTTTTATTAACCAATTACTTGGGATGTAGTATATTCGATGCTTCGAATAAATAGCTGGCAAACAGCGTCCGGAATTCATTAGCGGCCACCAACGCCAGCCCTTCATTATTCATACTTGATATTTACGCGTCTATCAATTGGAGTGTCCAATTTGGAACGACGCGGAACAAGCTTATTTCGCCGCCGAGTACGAATTTACGAGCAGCCCACAGTATTTCGCAATTTGTCTCGCCATTTACATGTTTTAACGCAAAAAAAGTCGCGTCAAGAGAATGACAGACTAATAAAAAAGAAAAAAAAAAAAGTATTTGTGTTTCCTGTGCCGCTATAATCATATTTTCATTGAAAACCGGGAGACTGACCGACCAATTTCGCTCGAAAATACTGATGAACATATCGCGCAACATATGCGCGCTTCTTGCCGTTCCTTTTTGTCCGAGCCTGCCCGCATCGCGGCCCTTTTGTGAAATCATTGCCATTCTGTGCCAAATCTAAATTTCGCGAAACCGCGACGTCGGTCGGCCTCGGAAGCGGCCGACGTGCTCTTGCGTGTAAAAGCCACCATTATTACCAACTTCTGAATGGTGTCTCGTGATACACAAGGCTTCTCCCGATCGCCGCGCGGCCGGTTTTCGGGCTTCGAGCCGGCCGCAAACTTTTCTCCCGTGTCTCTGTTAGCGCGCGGGACGAAGCATACGACGTTCGCATTGTTCGCGTTGATTACTGCAGTTGGACGCGGCGTTGGTCGCGCCTAATTTGTATCCGTATCGCTAGGCGATTATTAATCCTCGACGCTGATTTTATTCGCGGCGCCTCACGCCCCGCGCCGTTTCCCGGGGGAAAACATTTCTCACCCTTGGCCAACGATTTGCAAAAATGACCGCACGCAATTTGTAACGCGGACTTTATTTACGGGCGCGTGAAGCGACTTAAAAACGGAAGGAAGAACGGGGCCCGAGGTAGAAAAGGCCGATAATGAAGGATACTTACTGGCGTTACACACAGAGTAGCGCGGCAAATATTATTATGATCATTATGGAGGCAGCACGCAGCATCGAATATGTTATTCGAGAAACCTTCCAGATAAACGAGGCACTTCCTTTCTCACCGTTCTCACTTATCTTCGTTAAGCGTGTCAGCTTGACAGGCTAGTATCGAACGTAGCGAGCCCGTGCCGCGCCAGGTACGTAAATGAGAGCACATATACGGAAGCACACGCGCGAGTATCGATGCCTGCGTAAATCGTCGTGCGTACTCGTGCAAATAAAATCCTTAATAAGAAATTTCTCCTTTTTAGATAGAACGGCGATACCCATTATTACGTTCCTACATAATTCTAACAGCTGTCAAACCTTACGGGGATCATTAGAGATTTCTCTCGGCGATACATCGCGCGTAACCGTCGCGCGCATGTTAAAAAATCATTTATGTCTTTATGAAAGGATCGGAATGGTCCGAGGAGGGGAGGGGATATCTCGAAAGTTCGTATCTTATCTCAAGATCACGGACTTCCACCCTATCTCGTCCTCCTACCCTCCGCTGCGCCTACCTACGTGCGGAACGATCTTTCGTTCGACACGTAGCAAGACGTCAGGAGGCAGCGGAATGAGAAGCGAGCGAATATTACGTGTGGTAGCCCGGCGTATATCCACGGTCGCGGGCTGTATCGTAAAGCGTTAGCGTGGTTAGCGCGCGGGCCTTGATAACCCGCGCCGCGAGCGGCGAGCTTAGCGTGTGGCGTGCATACCATCGCGCGCGCGTTCTTGCGCGATGCGGTGTGTGGCGTAGTGTGTGGTGCGGCCTCGTCGTGGTGTGTCGTGTGTGTGTCTCTTTCTCTCTCCCTTTCTCGTTCTCTCTCGCTCTCTTGCTCGCTCGCGCGCTCCCTTCGCGCCTCTCTTACCTGCACTCGTTGGCGCTGGGTGGTGGAGGCACCGGCGGCGGCACCCTTTGATCTCCCTGGCCACGCCCCCTTTTTTCATTTTTTCACTCCTTAAAAGGCAGATGGACAAAGTGTATTGTAAAGTGGGCAGCGCGCACGGGAAGACAGCGCGAGCGAGAAGGAGAGAGAGAGGACACGGGTGGAAGCGAGAGAAGGCGCGAGAAAACGCGGACGGAGTAAGGAATAGAACGGGAGGGAGCGAGACGAGACGAACTCTACGCTGTAGGTGAAGCTGCTGGCTCCGTGTCCAGTTACAATTATTAAGGACTCTCCACGCCGCGCAGGAAGGAAGAAGACGGACGATGGAGAAGGAGGCAAGAATCGGGCGAATGCTTCGCTAATTATCCGATCCCCGCGTCTCGAGGCTAATGGGCCGGGAGGCAGAGAGGGTGAGGGAAAGGGTGTGTGAAGGAGAGAGAGAGAGAGAGAGAGAGAGAGATAGAGAGAAAGAGGAAGGGAGGCAGGGAGAGTGAGAGAGGAAGAGGAAGAGAAAGAGAGTAAGAGCGGGAGAGTGAGTGGCCAGCAATATCCAATTGATCATCCGACAAACCTTCCTGATGAACGAGGAACTTCCTATCCCACCATCGTCGCTCGTCTTCAGCATAAACTCGCTACCCCGGGATAGAAGACGCTTCTCCAGACGGGCTGATACCCGCAATTTCAATTCTGTCTGCGTCTGAAAATTTTTGTCTCCAGACCGCCTATCAATTTGTCTTGAAGACGATATCAATAAATTGCGTCGCGTTAGCGATTCGAAACGTATATCGAGTTATACATCGTGATGTCAACTAATTGACCTTCGCTTGTTAATTAATGACTGGGAAACGTCTAGAAACGGCAGAAACGTTTAGGGAAGCGATATATGTACATATATAGGAAAGGTATATAAGGCACGGTTTGATGGTAGAACGAACTAGCGAAGAATCGGCAGTATCGGGAGTAGCGTTCGCTACATCGATTGAGTCGCGTACGAATTATTGATGGCCGAGAACGCGCAGACATGGCAATTTCATGGGGAATACCAGCCAATGGCGGGTGGTTTTCGTCTCCGTGCACCATAATTAGTTTTCAACTACGAAGCTAACGACGAGCGCGACGTAACTCGGTGGAAGACGCGCGATTAAAGGTCGACGGAGAAAAGTTCGAAACTACTCGATCGAGGGAGGACGAGGGAGAGGCGGGAGAGCGGGGACAAAGGGAAAGAGGGGGAGGGAGAGGAGAGAGGACACGTGGAGAGAGGCCGCCTTCTTAATAATATGAAATTTGCTCGGGGATGCTAAAAAAGTTGGCGCAGGAAATAAAGTGGTTTCCCCGCGCACGGGGCCATTATTCCGCCATGTTATTCAACGTTTTACTACGTAATAAGATAAGAGACACCAACGGCCAACGTGCAATAAACTAAGTATGTGATTCAGATGCTTACGCAGTAGCTAGCCGCTTCCGCAGTCCGCATCTTCTGGATTACGTCTCGATTCGAGCGCGTTCGCGCGTTTCGGCGTGCGAACACTGCGAACGTTTCATTGGCCAAACTAAAGTCGGTATGATCGAGGACGAAGCATATTCTCATCATATGTTCAACACTAAATGCTAACTCCCACTCTTTTGTAAGTTTTGTTTCTTTTTCAAGATATAAAGATGGTGTTTTTTATTCCGACGCAAAATGAGAATCAAACAGACACGTTTAGCGAGAATCGTAGCGTAGACTTTATCAAAAGCCAGGAGTTTGAAAATACATCTATCGCCTAACGTATTAAGCACTACGCTGATAGGTATCAATTAGATATTAGTAACTATATAAAAAAAGCGAAAGAGAAGAGATATATAAACGCGCAAAGATCAGCGTATAATTTCGCAACTTTTTATCGCGATTTGCTTTCGTTAGTACTATCGCAGTCGATTATAACATTATAGACGTCCATAGACAATAGCTAGAGAATCATTACTCTCCTTCGATTGTTATTTCGGAGCACGCTACATCGAGATTTATGTCATAACTCGCGAGTTTCACGAAGTTGAACGATCCGTGCCGTATAATCCATTCTGCTACGTGATTTCGTATGCAATCCTGCACTTGTCTTGTCGATTGCATTAACTACTTGGGTTCCGTGCAACGAACACGGCTTTCATGTAACGGTCCCAGCGTAATCTATTCGCAGAATGGTAAGTCCAGCCGTGTAGAATTCCAACTTTTAATGTGTCACATTGACCTGTTTTTAGCGCAACAATTTTTGAAATTGTTTATTAAAGAAATTCCTTTTGTGACAATTTTAAACTGAATCGCTAGAGTCTAGACACGATTGATTAGATCTGTTGAAAGGGAACTTATAAATAAATAATAAAAAGTAGCATAAATGTCCTCTAGATCAATTTCTACTTTAATTCTTCTCGATTGGCGTGTCAGCGCCATATATTGATATACCTCAATGTTTGTATCTTTGTTCCCTCTTTATTTCTACTTAATAGAATCCTATACCGCAACACGACACTTCCGCGATGCCGGTCTTTTCAGTACAGAAGTCGCCATCGTATCCGTTAAAGTCGCGGCTCGTAATTACATCGCTGACTATTACGTAGTAGACAGGAAAATTCAATCACGTTATCGACGTCGACGTGTAACAGCCGCCGGGCAAACCGCCGACTCATTCCGCAATCTCTGTCACGTAAGTGGGATCGGAACAAGGCGGCAATTAGGTATCAAAGAGTCATATTGATTCGGGAAAATCTAGGCCTTCCCTGCATGCGCACCGGCATTAAGTGACACGCCATCATGAGACGCGCGACACAAATCGAGATCCATGTACGTCACGAGTTGAATGAATCGGTCGTTTTGAGAACAATAAGCTCAAGAATCGAAAGCGTGGGCCATGCCATAAGATTCGGCGACGGAGCAAGAGTTAATTCACGCGCGAAGACGCGCCGGATTATTTTGGAGCAGAAGAGAGCAGATGAATCTAAAATTTCTCGGAATCTCTCGTGATAATCGTGACTAGCGATTTATCACGTACATTCGCGCGCCGCGGTAAATAAGAGACCGTGTATGATCTAACATCTAACGAACTGTTCTTGGTCATTATGCCACTTAGCAGTCGATAATTGTGCTACCTCGTAATCAACGTCTATTATCCGGCAACATAATATTATCGATTACTGTACAGAGTGTATATAGCATCGTCTAGGCGCGCATTACCTCGTATCGATGCATCTCTACAATAAATTCCTCTTTGTTTTGTAACTACTTAATCGCGAGGGAAATACATCGTGGCTTAACACGAACGCGCGAATGAGCGCTCCCTCAACCGTGTAAATACAGGATTTTCATCAATCATTCCGAAACACACATCTCGCGATTGAATTTACACGGCACGAAGGTGAAACGCGACGCGAGATGAACCGCTTGCGTTCGTCTCAAAACGGCGATCGGTGATTGATGGCCGCGCCGCGAAATCCAGATATGACGTAACGTGGCGGAAAGAGAAGTATGCATCTCTCAAAGGAGTCATACTCCCTCGATGGAAGAGCCAGAAGAAGCAACGAGGAGGGCCGCGCCTTCGATCTTGACCCGCCATCATGTTCAATGGCTGAAGGATGTGGTTATTAAAATTGCAGAGGAGGAACGGACCGACCGGACTTCCTCGAGGTAACGAGTGTGTGCGAGCTCGAGTGGGAGAACTTAAGAGAACGAGCATGAATTGAGACTTCTTCGCCGTCGTCGTTGTCGTCATTGTCGTCGTTCGTGAGACGAGCCGAGGAGAGCATCGGATTTATTGACATTGCGTATGCAAAATATGCAATATGCATCGCACACATTACCTCGCGTACACGACGACCGTCGGTCGTCGCGTCGCGTCGCGTCGCCGGGCGTCATCGTTACACACATGCAGGCTCCTTCGATTTTGCACCGTGTCATTAGCCCGAACGCAAAATGGAGCGCAAAAGTGTACAAAAGTCGTGAGAGACGCTCCGGCTCCCCTGGGGCGCGCGGTCATTTCCACCTTCTTTTTCTGCAAACCGCCACCGCCCCGTCACGAAACGGTCTCTCCTCTCTCTCCCTCTCTCGTCGGCCGTTTACGTGTTTACACAAACTAAGGGAACGAGCACGAATTGCTCGCAGCGTGCATATATGTATGTATATACCTCTGGCGACACATAAAAATTACTATACGGGCTTTAAGACACGTTAACTGCCACCTTTGAAGCGAGACGTACAGAAACAAGCGAGATGACTACAACTGGAGGGAGAAACGGGCTTTTTAATCGTGCTGTTTTATTTAATTTAATTATTCATGTCGATGCATGAAAGAATCAAATAAGATTTAGGAAAGAGTGCCGAAAACGTAGCGAAATTTGTCGAAAATACAACACGATATTCATTCTCTTTTCTTTTTGATAATCATCGTAATAATAAATCATCAAAGGTATAAATCATCATGATCATCGTAGATTATATAGGATCGTTATTAAGTTAAATAAATGTAGTATCTACATAACAGGCATTTATAAATGTGAGAAGTGAGAGAGATTCGTATTTAATTGGGACACAAAAGTAGGAAATAACAGATGATACGAGGAAAAAAGAAACGGATGCGTTTAATCGTAGGAAATGTTATTAGCGTGGCACAAAGTGATGCGCGCATCGTCGCAGAAGTCATGAGAAATCTCATGCACCGTGCACTCGCTCATTTTTCAATGCAAACACACGAATTACGAACAAGAAAATTGCTCGAGCGCAAGTTCTACCCACTGTAACGATTTAAGCGGAACAAGTGTATTTTTCGAGTGACTAGCTCGTTATAAATCTCTTCCTCCATCTATCTATCTCTTCCTCTCTTTAATATTTAAAATATATTCCTAATAGATTCCCAAGTTAAAAACTATAATATCAATTAACACACCCGGTTCCGGATTGGCCAACTCTAAAATTAGCCACGAATATGTTATCACATACATTTGGAGGTTCTTCACTGGTATTTATTTACTTAGTCGTGTGCTTATTGAAAATAACTTTATATTCACGAATATTTATACGTTTAAGTCGCATTTATGCGAAATATCATTCAGTAAGAACAGTCTCGCCGCATAAATGTCACGCACGCAGTAATTTCCAGCACAAAGACCATATGCGTGCACCGTGCACCGTGTCGTCCGTGGATAAGTCCGCTGGCCCATAGATCTATAATAGTAGAAGTGTATCCCCTGGCTCTACAGTTACTTATTATACACAGGTTATTAACCTTGCGCCTTTGTGCGTTATAAGGTACAACTCGAATTTGCAGAAAGTCAGTAGGCCGTACATTACGTACGTACGAACATTCTATAGCAAGAATTTTACATTGGCAATTTGTTAATACCTTCGCAATTGTAGATACAATTATCAATAAGAACTATGGCATCGGTGCACAGTATCGTGCAGAAAGTTTCTGCTACCAGTCAATTATATGTTAACGTATATATGAATACGCGAATATATTTTACTTACAATTAGCTATAGATTACTGTAGGAAATTTATTTCTATAACTGCTGCTTCTCTTGTCAAAGATTTGTAACATTGAATTTGCGCGTAATTAAATTTGTAATTAAAAGTGTACCCGCTTGAAAATAAAAGTCTTTTTGAGATAGCTTCAAAAATATGATGTTACTTTACATCTCTCATTTCTTCATCCTTCAGTTTTAGAATCAAGAATCTCTCAGAAGGCTATTCGTGTATCGGTTTCCAAGCAACCGTTCAATTTTAGTTGAACCCATTTCTGCGGTTTGAAAGCGATAGATTCCCTCGATACGTCTCTCGGCTCCGACAAGCGCGGTGCCGCTGGATACGGCTAGAGAACCAAGGGAATTAAAAATCGACGTTCCTTATTGCACGATGCACTCGGCCTAGTCCTGAGATTGCATCCGCGACCGTGACGGCTGCCAGAACGCAGCTACGTCTGATTGACGGAGCGCGCAAAGATACGTGACTTATACGCTGCCGTTAATGATACCAGAGCGATTACCGACGTACACGCGAAATCCTCGTAAGCTCGTAAACGCCGTACGTGCCACGTCCCCGCGAGACAGCGGTGATAAGACTCGAATATACAATCCGAGTCCGAATATTACGCTCCTGAAAATTATACTTTAACGAGGGAGTCGTTGCGCGCGATTACGCGAGTGTGTACAAGCATATCGATTTTTGCGCAAATCGAATTAATCGCGAGAGCCTCCTCTCCCTCCATAAGCGTGCCCCCCCGTTGCCTTTCTGCGAAACCGTTTAGGTAATAAATCGCAAATTGCACCCCATTCGGGCGCAATTTGCGATTTATAAAAGTGTTTCAGAAGAAATTCAACTTCAGGGAACGTATATATAGGGGAGTTACCCCCGCCGGAGACAAAAGGATCTGAGAAGGACAAAGTTTGCAAGCGGTTATAATGTCCTCGTCATCCACCCTACATTATACAGGCGTACGATCAAAACCGTCTACATCCACCTTCTGGCCTTTCCGAGAGGGACACGAAATGATATTTCTGAAAACAAATTTACAAATAATTCATCTGCGAATATGGATATAAAAGACTTTCACGATCGTGGAAGCAGCCGGTGTCGGTAGACTCGGAGGTGCCGATATAATATACCTCTTTTCTGCAAGAGTTGACTCGGAGTGGTTTTCCCCATGTATACCCAACGGTATGTCGATTCCCGAAGGGAGGGTGAAGAAAATGCGCGAGAGCGCGTCTGCAGGCGGCATGGCGCGGCGCCGCGGTGCAATTTGTTACGAAACCGGAAATTAAGCAGCATCGAGAATAATAACACCGCGTAGCTGTCGGCTGAAAACACAACGGGGTTGGGATACGGCGGCGGGGGTGCGACGTGCGATCCGCCGCGCAGATGCAGACTGCTAATGCAGTCTATCATTTCTCGTAATTCATTTCCGGCTACACGACGGCGGCGTCTCTCTTCGCTTCGGCATCGCACCAACATAGCGTCGGTGTCAACGGTTCCTCCGCTTTTCGCGACGAAAGATCGACTCCTTTTTCCTGGGTGTCGCGTGATGAACAATTTCGCCGAGGGGCATAATTTTATAAACTAGCACGCGCAGAGCGTGCCTCGCCACTTTTTTAACGGCTCGGAAGGACATCCGCTCGCTAGAATAGTATAAGCTTCTTCAGGCGTGAAGTTACATAATCGTTCGATTATACTTTGTTGGAAACGGAGTTTTTCATCGAACGCGCTCAGTTAATTGTAAAACAGCATATGTGGGGGGATTCTCTTTGCATATGGACTCTCCCTTATTCATCGCAAACAAGAACGATGTATACTATATTGACGATAATATAAATATTAATATATTTTCATATTTTGTCTAAATTGCTAACTAAATTCGGAAACTTTTAAAGTCACGTAAAATAATATATGTTCTAAAATGTATATTATCTGTCTTTGTTACTCTAAAAGTTTCCGAATTCAACCCTTTAAGCCGCGAAAAATAATACATTCTAAAATATATCATCTTTCTTTATGACTTAAAGTGTTTTGAAAGAAAACTTTCTTGGTACCTGTTTGTACCATTACCTACGGATAACTCATAACTTACGAAGCAGTAAAACGCATATGAAAGAGGCTAAACATTACAGAGATGTTATGGCGGGCGCACATAGGACGCGGCGAGAAAAGGGGACGCGAGCGCGACGTTAAAGTGGCAAAGAAGTGACGCTGGTCACTTTTTTATTAAAATTGTGGGAAGAGTAGCTGGAAACTGACAGCTTAGCCATATCAACGCTCGTCATGGGATTACATAATGAGCTTCGATTTCTTGAATATTTGATACATTTACGGCGACGGCCATCTTGTCCGCTGCGCCGTGGAGCGTTAAACAACAAGAGTTGTTAGCCTGTTTATTCTATAGCCTCGACCGATACTCCTTTGTCTGAGGGCGTGCGTCTTCCAAGAACGACAATGGTACGTTACTTGAACTTTTCATACGGCACAACGTTGTTGCTAAACGACGGTAACAGAAATAAAACTTTATTCCGTTCTATTTATAGAACAGACATTCCATGACCATTCAAGAAGCCCTTGACGTATCGAAAATCGAATGTTCTTTTAGTTACGTGCTTTTAAAATTTAATAAAATTTATCTATTGGCTTATGATTTGAAAAGTGACTTCGTAGAGTGAATTTTCCCTAACAAAGAGATTGATTCCCATTTTCTCTCCACTTCCCCCCTTCTCTCTCTTTCCCCCCTCCTTTTTCTCTCTTTCTATTTCTCTACCTTTCCAACAAACTGCTAAAATCGATAGTTCCTAAAAAAATTTGCTACCGAGTTGCCACTCATTCCGAGAACATTTTACGATTCAAACTGAAAGAAACAACGTACTGCAACTCTTATGATTATACCCTTTACACCCTACGTTCGGTAGTAGATAATACGAGGGAAGACAAGAAATTGCCTCGTTGAAACTAAACTTCGCCATTTGCTTCCAAAGGCTTCCATTGGCGATATATGGCGGCGGGAGAATACACTTTTCGAACAAGATGCACATGTCGTGAGGACAAAATCAATACGCCGTTCATGCTACCGCAGCTTAAACATGCGTCGCAAGCGGACAATAAAATGCTAAATCAATATATACGAGTATAAATCTAATCTAAAGACACAGGAGTATCTCATACACACAGTATTGTAGCTAACCGTAAATTAGCAACAATACCTTCGATAAAATTAAAGGAAAGTTTAATCACGTGTAGAACTGAGTCGGCCGACGTAGTTTTCAATTAAAAATTCGGATCCGCCGTAAAAACGACGTCTGAAATTTAGATGCCGCAGTGCAATTACATTGAAATCAGAACGCATTTCGCGCACGCACCACTATAACGTGTCCTTAGCGTTATTCTTACGCCATCGCGACTTTCTCTTTCGATATCTTAATTCCAACGCGTAATTGCGCGTGTCGTTATCGCCGTGCGTTAGAATTCGTATTTATGGCCGCTCAAAGCTGCTCCGGCCTCTGGTAAGATTAAGACTGCCGCCTCCGCGAAACGTGACGTTTCGTGCGTAAATCATTGGGAACTCTCTTTTACCGAAACGAGTAACCGCCAGAGCGCGATCTGCCATCGTGGAGATTTATGCTCGCGCGCCTCATTTTTCTTATTTTTACTCAATCAGAAACCTCGTTCCGATAGCGCGATAATTCAACTTTGCGAGTCTGGCGGTCCACTTCGGCACACATCCAGTATGATATATTTCCCGGCTAAGTTTACATATTCATTTTTTAATGTTATAAGCAGGCAATTTAATGTTGTACATTTTTCTTGAGATGTAAATATGTAATCCTAGACTTTTCTATCTTTTTAAAATTGCCATCTGTGTTTCGTGAATTACTCGTGTTGCTCACAATTCATCCCTTTCTTCACATCATATTTTTCCTACGCTTCGGTTACATTGTTTAACATATTTGTTACGACATTTAAAAATTATCTAATAAGAAAATTCCTATGTCGAAAATTATCTGCTCCTCGAAGCTATGCAAATATTTAAAGTACCGAGGCCTCTTCAATCTAGACATTCCCGGTATCCCGATGGGTAAGTACTTCGTCGAAGGGTATACGTGATCAAAGGTACTTTATCATAATCATGGGATTCCCACGAAATTGGACAGTTACAGACAGGATTGACCCGCTCTCGTGACAGTATCCAGTAAAATCCGAAGTGCAAATAGAATTGCCGCGTGGTCGAAGCCGCTCGCGAGAAAATTGCAACTCTCGAGGCAAATCGAAGGAGTTGGGCCACTGATGATCGCCATTAAGATTCATCTGCATCGTTGGTATTCGTTTCTGACATGAACAAGCGGCATTATATCTGGATATTACTTCCTATCTTCGTTGTTTTACGATTATCCTGGAAGCTATTTGGCGAAATGACATAGAATTATGAAATAAGAATGCGTTATATAAAAAGAAACTAACCGACGTATATGAAATTCCTGATCCATAATTTGTGCTTTCACTTAAAATTTCTGAAGTATATTCCCTATATCTTAAAATAATATATAGTTTATATTAAGTGTCTATTATTACATAATACACAGTATTCATATCTCATATTTCTATATTATACAATACATTATATATATGCGTACACGATCAATTATTTTCCTGATATTGACAATTCTATAATATTCAATTTATATATCATGGAATTTTACTAATAAGAGAAAGAGAATGCGGAAAAATGACAGAGAAGAGAATAGAGAAAGACCGGTGAAGGGGAAAGGGGTCGGGAAAGGAACAACGTAATCGACGGTGCGACGTGAGTGATACGAGCCCCCTCAATTCCCCCCACGATTTTTTCGCCGGATTAATTGCTGTCGAGACGCGGCTTTTTCGTCATTAAAATGATATTATACCTGCTCCTGGAAACCCGGTGGACAATTTACATGCGGAGTGCCGGACGGCCGTAATGAAGAGGGAGAGAGGGTAGAGTTGAGGGAACGGGACATTACGGTATTTCGTTGATTGCCTCGAATCGCCCGCGCGTCGTCTCATCCGCGCGGCAATTCCGCGGAGCATTCGACGGCGGCATGGCACGTACACTGCAGCCGCGCCGAATCGAGACTGTTTGATCGTTTTAATTACACCCGTGGCCTGGCCTCGTGGCACGAGGAAGCCGCGCGCAAATTAGATATTCCGCGCGATCCTCTCGGACTTTTTCGCGGTTGGGGATGCTGCGCCTCTCTCTGGCGCCATCAGCCAATCGATTTTTTACCGATTTCCCAAACCGTCCCGACGCTCGATTAATCGATCTCTTCAAATGATTCTCAGACTCCTGTGCAACGTTCGGGCTACAGGGCTATGTAAAGTAATAATAAAGTAATTAATTCCATATATCTATCATCCATATTAATTATTTGTGCATTTTCGATTGTCCATCATTAAGCCCCGACGCGAACTCTGGCTAACTATATTCGTGTCGAAGTTATATATACACAATGAAGACAGCGGTGCTCCCCCGTAGGGAATGAACTTCGCGTGGAAGTAAGTAAATATGAGAGTACACTCGGCATTACAATGTTGTAATTAATCGGGAACAGAGTAGACATAAAAGCGTTGAGAAAACGCAGCTGTTGTACAGCTGTTTCGCTTCCTCTGCGATTTTGTTACCGGCGCCACGGCGGTCGGTAACGAACAGAAATTTACGCCATTGCTGCAAAACACGATACTCATGGATAAGCGCATTCGGAAAATATCGTCGCAATTTATAAACATCGCATCGATCGTTTTCTTCGCTGGCTAAACTTATTGCGCCTCCCTGCAGTTCATCCTTTCGTGCGATGCGCGGCCTATATACGCGGTATCATTTATATATGTAAAGAGAGTATGAATATAAACCGATAAGCTAAAAATATTGGAACGAGATATATACCATGTTCCATTTAATGCCATATGTCGCATCGTCACTGCGTAAACGATTTTATAATTTATTTAGAAATGTCGATAGAATGTCCGATCAATTGTTCCGTCGTGTCACTGGAATAGGCGCGAGCATAGTGCTGATCGCGCGTATTCCGACACTCACGATTTATATAAAATTATAAAACAATAATTATTTACTGGCGACATAAAGTTTCTGATTTGATATAAAACAATACAAAGATATTTGGTAATTTTACATGTACACGTAAGACCTATCGTAACATCACAATAATATTAATTATCATTACAATTTTCTCCTCGTTCAATAAGGTTTTATCTTCTGTAAAGTGTCCATTTTTTTAATTCACACATAAACGTAGAAAACGCACACGAGTTAATCATCTCATTCCATTGATTCAGCAGCTTAAGATATCGTATTTCCTTCCCCGTGTAATTCAAGATAGCGATAGGCGACGAACTATTTCCCAGGGCCGCGTCGACGATGGATATCGTGCGAATAATAATTGGAAGATGATACACCGTCGCCTTGAGCGAGCAGGGTAATTGCTTGTGTAATTCTTAATTTCACGTTACGCTGGAATTCCGATTGTGGCGTCCCTCACCTCCGCGGTATCTCTCGCATCTCGTGTTAAGCCGTGTGACGACGGCGCATGCACCGCACGCCGCAACACAAGACCGCCATCGCGTTGCACGATAGACAAACGCTGACACGCTTCGTTAACGCAACGCGCGCGAGCGCGCTAATTAATTCGTAGATAATTTTTGATTTCACGTCGCGCCGCGGTAACGCGGGGACCGGTGATTTATGACGACGCGTTCGCCCCGATCGTTAATCGAATTTTCACATATCTGCGGCGCTGATATAATTGAGAAAAATCACACTGCCCGCGGCGGAGATATCCGCAGCTCGATAACTCGATAACTCGGTTAAATAACATCCCGCGATTAAATAATTGGCAATCAACGTTCCTCCAGGGAAAATAGAGCCGAAGGGTTGAAGGTAAAATCGCCGGCGGGGCTTTCGACGTAACACGGGACAATCGCAATTCTCTATTTCACGCAATTAATACGTCGGTCGTACGATATATAATAATATTTAATAGATAACAATAAATAGATAATATTATAATTTTTCTTTTAACTACGATTTTTCTCGTGAACGAATGAAGCGCACGATTAAAATTAATCAATGTCAGTGAGATTTACGTTTATATTAATATTTAACTGATTTTTATCATATGATGCTGATGAAGAATTATTGTCGTATGCGTTATTAATGAGAAATGAGTTGAGATGAGATACGTAAGTTCAAAGCATCGATTAAAAGCTTAAGTGGTTATTATCCAGCGAAACGTAAATGAGTATAGTATATAATCGTACGTCAGTATAAGCGTATACGTCAGTACGGACAATTACAAAATAGATTGTTGGATATTCTGTGAAAACCGCGCTGCGTGTGGTAACCATTTAGCAATTTGTAACAGCTCCGCCGTTTATTGGAAGCTATTAAAACCTCACTGTAGCAATATTAATACATTCGCAGCTAATAGTTGCGTACTTTCTAATAGGAGTTATTAGCTCGTTACGCCAACCGCTCGGACTGTTTAACGCGATGTTGGCGGCGATAACACGCCGCGCTATTGACGGAGCGCGTCTCTTTTCACAATTCGCTATCGTCGCCATTTCTCGCGCTCGCGACCTACAGCGCGCGGTCACGATATTATCTCTCCGATTAATTACCTCTCTCTTTCGCATCGCCTGGGGGTATTATTAGCGCAATTATTATTATCATAATTAGCGGTGATCGCGCCGATCGTCGTTTCAACTTGCATGCATAATTTGCAGGGCGGATGACGACTTTTCGAGGCCTGAAGCTAATAATTCTCCAGGGACCCCAGCGAATATGCAACAAAGTAAAGAGAAGTTAAAATAACGTAACGTATCCCTTTCCTCTTTCCTCATTTTCTATTCCACGTAATATATAATTTAAAAAGATTACACACATATGTTTTCTCCCTGTGAATATGATTATTTAGCGGGGCTTGTTAACGTCGGGGCTCAAAGTTTAAATTCTATATTTCGTAAATATCGCGATTACGTGAAATAAATTGATACAAAATCCGAATATAATCAGAAGATCAAGTTTTTACCAGTTTTCATAGAAATCCACTTCTGACAATTGATAAAATGGCCGATATAGAAAATGTATCACGGGGCATGGAGGGAAAGGGTCCGCTCCCGTAGCGCAGGAGGGCAAGACGGCGAAGCTTACGCGGGGGGCGAGGGGGCCTCGCTCGGTGAAGGGAGACGGGTGAAGCAGAGGACGGTAGAGAAGTGACTCCCACCAGGCGCGGGTAGGCGCAACATCAAAGGGAACCGACTTCTCGTTCGCGAGGTGAAGAACCGGCCATCTCCGGGCCACACACGAATTGCTTTTATACACTTACTTTACGTTCTGTACCACTGAAGTGTAATACCTTTTCGGCGCGCCGCTCCGTACCGCGTGGCGGTCTCGAGACACACGCGGGATTACGCAAATTCCGCCTACCGACAACTGAACAGGGTGACATGGCTTATACTTTCGGAATCCCTCGTCCTTCACACCTTTTTATCTTTATTCTCTGTATTTTTGCTTTCGACGTCTTATCTTTCTATATGACGGAATCCTTTGCATAATTTATACCACTTACCGTCATCAACGTTGCCCCGCGAGCGGAAAAAATATATAGATCGAATTAGAAGGATATAGTTTATTCTGAAAATCTTAAGTTTCTAAGATTCAAGTTTCACATCTTTCTTACAATATTTTTTGTTATGCTTCTCTATCTTTTAAATACTCCGTTGATTTCTATTATAAGAGAGAAAGAAGAGAAAAAGCTAACAATTTAATTTCGGATAAATATAGTCACCGTGCTAAAATCGCCAAATTTAAAGTAATTGGAAAGTGGCTATTTTTTAAAAATTTATATTACGCCTTCTAAACTTTACATTAAAGAGAATTTTCCAGAAATCTCTCTTCTAAAATCGCAGTGATGTTAATTTATATAGCCGTTGATTCTCAGAGCAAACTTTGGCAGATCAATAGCACGTTGATTTACGGCGCAACATCCGATCGTAAAGTCGGTTACAGCTACGCTTTGAAGATGCTCTTTCTGAGAGCATCGGCACGATTTGATCTACGATATTCACGTTTTCGTAATCCCGACTTTACAGTTATTTCAAATTCATCAATTAACAAAAATTGCAATTGTTTAAATGTCATGAGAATAATTGAGTTGCTTATCACGAATTGCTTCAAAAGCAAACTTCGTGTAATTACAAAAGCGCTTTACATTAATTTCGTTCAGCTCCTAATTGTGCGGATTCTAACTCGAGCACCTCTACAAAAAGCGATGCGAAGTGATGCGGCGCGGCGCCACGGCTCGCCGCATCGTTCCGGCTTCCATCGTTCGTACGCCGCGAGTATATCAAGTCATCAGCGACTATTCAGACACGTCCAACGACGTCCAACGACGAATCGCGCTCTACGGGCGTGACGAATCCGCGCGGGGGGGCACTTCATCCCCGGTCGAGTTTCAGGAGGTCACACGACGCGACGCGCCGGGCACGGTCCCAAATGTCATTACGATCAATGGACAGCCGGAGGGTCGCGGGGTGAGAGAGAGAGGGCCCGCGAGGTGTGTCAAATCATATACGAAACGGGGCGAGGTAGGCGCGAGCGGGAATGGAAAATTGATGGGGACCGAGAGGCCTCTTGCCTTTCAAAGAGATCCCACTTCTGCGTGCGACGTGGGGCACCAGCCCCGGCGTTTCACGAAAATCCACAGAGTCGCCCGGCACTTCAATGGCCGCGAGGGTAAACCCACGGCTTTCACCCCTCCGTGCCGAGATTGGGGGAAAGATGGTTAGTGAAACTGATTCGAGTTAAATGGAGCCTAAATGGTACTCGAATTGACTGCTAGAACCGCGCCGGGCTTTTGTGGCGGAATGACATCGGGCGATGTTTTGTAAACCACCGTGAAGCTCCGATCACGCAGTCGCTGGCTCGACCATTCGGATGCGGTGCTTTCCTTTTAACTTTAGAAAATTGGAAGAGCGCGGAGCAATTTGTTTTAGAGAAAGATCGTCTGATTTAGTGTCCTTTTCGCGCGGAAGAACATTAAATGTCTTAAAAGAATTTCAACGCCAAATTAAAGAAAAACTAATTTCTTTCGTTGTCAATTAACTTTCTAAATCGTCAGCATTTATAATATATAATACATAGTAACTATATAAAATATAAAAGTATATAGATCAAGATATCAACATTTTCAAACTAAGAAAAACTGATACTTAAAATAATATATAATAATTCATCAATGTTTTATCTGTACTTGTGTTCTCTTTAATATGAAAACAAAGAGTCTATACGTATTTTTTTAACGTCATATCGAAGGTGTGACGAGAGGGACTACGTTGCTTGAGTCATCGAAATTTTAGATTTTCCATAACACGTGTCCGGAGTTTCTCAGACGTCAATGCTTCTTCTTCTCGCGTCGTCAGCAGGAGCAAGGTGCAATGCAATTAAATTCAAGTTCGAAGGTCAGGAACCGTTCTGAGCGTGCGTGCGAGACGCTATCGAGGTTAGTGTTTTCGACATGCACGGCAATGACAATAGGCGATTCGAATAGGCTATAATAAACTCTCCTTTCATACGGCCTGGCATTATGCCGGGCAAAAAATAGACTCACGAAGCACTTGGAAGCAGCTCTAAAAGTTTCTTATCGGCCAAAGTGTATGCACGATGGCGGTCGTTTGCTCGATGCCAACCATGACACTATCATCTATATGACTGTAAATAACAAATATGGCCGATGTGTAAAAAAAAGTATTCTCGTTGCAAGACGATAAACGTTTAACGATGCATAATCACTAGGGGCTATCAACAACATTATTTTATGGCTCGAGGAAAGAAGCGAAGACAGAAGCTTTGGTTTTTTTTTAAACATTTTCTGATAAATTTTTTTCAACGTTGACGTCTCTAAAGATATTGCACAATTCATATGTGTCTCTGAAAACGATTGTATTTAAAGTCAATCGTTAAAGAAAATTTTAATAATTTTACGATCTACTGTTCTCAAATTTTAAATAACTTCGGCGACTTACATAAAAAAATTCTGAATAAGGATCTGTCGAGGATCATTCGAAGAGGTCTTACATTTGAGAAGTCGTTTATTTTAAATTTTAACTCGCTTGTAATTCGAGAAAAAGGTGCTTCGACATATAAAACTGTTATTAGATTATTGAGGAATTAATACGCAAGAAGAAATAATGATAGTGTTGAACAGGGTAGTTTTGCTCTCCGGCGATACTTGGGATGCGTGGCGCGTTCCATTCTCGGAAGGATTCCAAGTCGACGATCGGCAATACGGCTTCCCCGACATATTATGGAAAATACGCGTCGACTCGAGGCACTTCGAACGACGTTCGCGAGAAGTGCGTTTCGATACTAACCGCGGTTCACCGCGCGCTCGACGCACGGCTGCCGTACGACGTCATAAATTCCTTATGTATTTCCTGTCGCGGTTACCGGCGCATTTTCAGCCGAGGCAGTTGCAACCGAGCCAACATGGCGACGCGTATGGTGATCTGCGCTAATCGATCCTGAGACGCATAGGATATGCGAAATTGCCCTTTCAACGGGAGGATGCTCGTAAAGATGGGCGATAAATTTTTTTTTCCAGAGACCGGCCCCGCTCTCTCGTGTACGAGAGTCACTCTTGTGTCAGAAAGTTGCGTCAAGAGCGCGACAGCTTCTTCCGCCGCAGCATTTAATTAACTTTACTATCGCGAGATTATGTACGATCCGGAGCGAATACTGCGTCGCCTAATGAGACCAAATCGAAGTTATTATCCTTCCTAACAGTTTTCCTGTGGATTCAGGAGATAAAAGAATATTCAAACTCTTAGAATCGTCTATTAGTTTATCAGCCTATAAAAAGTTGCGTGTTCTAACACTATTTAGAGAGTCGCATGAATCTCTCTATTCAGGTATTGAATAAATACGAACAAAGAAACCTGTAGAAAATTTCAATTTTTATGAGTTTATGTTCGATCGGAGATTTATGCTTCTACTTCCGTCGAAACAAAAAAGTAAGAATATTCAAAATATATTAAAGATAAAATCTAAACCAGTGTCAAAGTTTACCTATTGTTACTCTGCGTGCACGTTACAGATACGTTTCTCGGTTCGTGAGAGACAGACTGTAATTGAGTTCGAGTACCGTGTCGTGAGTAACCGATCTCTCAGCGGATCGAGAGACAGTTTGATCGTCGAAGAGGAAACGGATTACCCCCGCACCACTCGCGCCACTCAGCCGTATAGATGTGATAAATAAATTATTGCCTGTGGTTTGTCGAGCTTTTTCTCCCGTGATGGCGTCCCACTCTCTCTCTTTCTCTCTGATCTCTCTTTCTCTTTCTCGCCACGAACGGAATAAGATATTCCATCATGGTGAGTTACATAAATCTCCTCATTGAATGGACCTAATTATTGCCGGAGGGTCGCCGAGTCGAGGGGGGGCAGATCGTTCGCTCTTCCGGGGACTTATTGTCAGCCTAGTTTAGGGCAGGTCCGCCGCGAAGGGCGTGTATATACCCTTAAGGCCATCACAAATCCCCCTTGCCCTCTCCCATGTGCCCCCAGCTTTCAATCGAGATGCTCGTAACGACGTGCGTTCCTCGGCAAAACGACTGCCCAGGAAGAATCAAGTAGCTCTCTCGCGCACGCCCCTAATCGAGAACATTATCATGCTAATACGTCGCTGCGAGCGTCCTTGCATAACGCATAATGATTCCTCGTAGTTTTTTCGATGCCGTTCGAGCGTCGAGCATTATGTTCCAAGATCGAAGCGGCTTCCATTTTAGATGTTTCAGTCAAAAATATCACGGTCACATATAGAATTTTTAATACATATAACAACTCGATAATAATAGCATTTTATATACATATATTTATGTATAAAGGAAAAATTAAAATTTAATGCTATTGTAAAAAAAAAAATAAAACGCACATGTTTTATTGTTATTAAAATAAACGTGACAAAATTTGCCATTATCAAGCCTATGTAACAAGCCTATCGCGATCGCGACAAAATGGCAACGCCGCTATATGTAAAATCGCGTTAGAAGACAGAACGGTGAAACCTCTAGGTCGATCGGAGTATCGCGAATCGATCGGATTCAGAGTTACGCTCGCAAATAAATGCCTCCGGAGGAAGCATCATCGTCGTCGTCGGGGTTGTTGTTCGTGCGCCACGATGGAGCTGCGAAAGTGATTTGTGAACGCACCGAGCGCCCACTTCGTCTGCTCTCGATCGTCGAGCCCACCCATAGATATTGCCCGAAGTAGGCAAGCATGTCTAATGCGTTCATCGAGCACGTCCATATAGACGGGGGCTCCGAGAAGAAGAGCAGCGTATGCGTTGGGGGATCACTCGTCGATTTGGGATTTACATGTCACGAGTCCGAGCGATTTGTCGCGCGCAGGTCAACCCCGTGTGAGGGTCACAAAAACCAGAGAAAATCGGAACAGAAAAGCTCGTCGAGTCGTCGATAGACTCGTAGGACTCTTGAAACGTGAAAGAGCCTTGATTGCTGCGTGAATAAACCAGATTGATGGCTGTAGCTATTCACGTTCGTCTGTTAACGCGCGCGCGCATTCGGATTGAAAAGCAAATTTCAATGACAAGGTGACAATATTAAGATTTTTCATTTAGATGAGATATAAATGAAATATTTATCTTCAAAAAGTGACATGTAGATTTAAGTTAAATATAGTAGCCTGTTTTTAATCGCGCAGATATACGAGCGGAAAATATTTTATCTGAGCGAAGCGCACTCTTAGAGCACGTTAGATCATGTATATGGTGTTTAATACATTTTTCGGGTATCGAGCTTT
>NW_020222918.1:829233-852919 GCF_003070985.1 Temnothorax curvispinosus | reverse complement strand
CACGATGCAATTAAACAAAATCAAGCAGTTGGATTTGCAATTTTTACTGCTATATCAGTTCTTCAACATTCGCTTCGCTTGTAAAATATTTTAGAAAATAAACAGTAATTGATTAGAAATATTACAACTCAATTTCTTGAAGACCAAAAAAAGGAGCAACGTCTTTCGCCTCTTTAAAGATTAAATACGAAACATATTTCGCGCTAAAATCAGCTGTAAACAAAGTCTGCCAGTCACGTTTTTGTCTCGCCCAAGGTTCGCGCGAGGGGACAGAGCGTATAGAAGGGGCGACGAAAAGCTCGAGACGCGCGTTTCGCGAGAGCGTGAAAATTTCGGTGCTTTATCGTATCGCCGGCGCGCTCGCTCGCTCGCTCGCTCGAGCAAGCAAGGCGACGGAGGCGCGCGGAGGGAGGGAGCAAAAATCCCTCGCGATATAAATCGATTTACGGGGCGAGCGTCAAAGGGCCGCTCGACCAATCGGCTGGTGGACGAGGCGGTGCTCGAGCGGAACGCCGCTGTGCCGAGCGAGCGGAGGCGCCGCGCCGAGAGGGAATGCGTTTTGCCGAGTGCGCGACAGGGAGGGTAGAAGTCCCGGGTACGCGAAGTGGGGGCTCAGCGCGGCACGGCATGGGCGAACGGCGGGTCGCGCTGGTGGGATCGCGGTGGGGCTGCAGCGAGGGTCTGACACACACACGCACCCGACGCACGTTGCACCGTACGCGAAGGGCGGGAGGGGGGCGGGGGGCCGCCCATGAGTCGCGCTGCGCCTTCCTCGCCTCCGTGACCTGTCCCGAACTCTCGTCAATTACGACTAAATACACGTATCGCGTCTAATATGGAGGACATACCGCGACGGGATGGGCCGACAGCCCGACGGAGACTTGCCGTCTACTCGCGTCTACCGCGATCGAACTCGCTATCTACGCGAGCGACTTCGGTTTAACGTCAACGTACCTCTCTACGTAGGATAGGATGTACCGTACCGACTCTGTCGTTAAGGCGTCGCGCGTCGGCGGAAAAAATACTATACCTGGGCATCGTGTGTGCTAATGTGCACCGTCGATCTTACCCGGTACGAACGTAAATATCTAAACAGGCCGGGGACTTCAGGTAGCACCGAGACGAATTAGTGTTATGTTTATACAGGACAGATCTTTATTTAACGCATTTGATGTTAACGTGCTCGTTTGAAAATTATTTACCTTGCATCGACCGATTTTGTTCTATGCATTACGAGAATCGTCCAAATTATACAGATATGCGAAAAGCTTTTTTTTTTTTTTTTTTTCAATTTACTCTGCGTAAAGCGATCCAACATTTATTCTGAATTTCTAAATAAAAAAACCCGCAGATATTAACATAAATTATGTAAACGTTCGTATTTTCTAAAGCAAACCGTATTTGGTACTAATGTAATATTGATGCGATGTAATTGCACGAATCACCTTTTTGATTAAAAGTTAGTGAAAAGTGAGTGACGGACTGTCACGTGAAGCGTGGGAAATATTGAGATTGTCCGCGAAGATAATATTCATAAACGCATCTGATACAAATTTTCATCGATTCATTTGACATTTGCTAAATAGATGCATCGAAATCACGCGATATCTGCGCGAGCGAGTCCGACAGAATTGGTCTGAAAGCGGGTAGATTCGCGTCCCGATTTCAATAACGCATGGCCTTTTGACATTCTGACAAATGTCACGTGTTCACGGGAGAAAGTCATTTTACAAAGGGCTCATAAACTGAGCATGATAGCCAATAATATTGCATGCGATTAAGCTCTGTAAGTTAATACAATATGTCATTATGCAATTCTCGGGTGGTTTAAAGCTTACAAACAATTATACATGGCAGAAGCGAGAACAACGGCAAAATCGCAATCTCAAAACTGCGAGAAATTTTAGACGCGTATATTATACATTAGAAATGTTACACAAAAATAAAAGATAATTTTCACGTTATCATGCATATATTTATGCTAGTTATTAAAAATAAAACGATTATCGCACGTATATTCGCGAGAAGAGAGAAAGGTGTCCACTATTATGTATTTCTGCGAATCAATTTTAACAAAAGTATCAAACAATCGTCTCGTTACACGCATAAAAGGCAGGTCATTTTTTACCGCTCGGGGCGCATACCTACCAACGGACGCGCCGCGTGAAAAAGAAGGAATTATCAATTAAAGGTCGGTCTTTCTCACTTTGTAAAAAATGTCTTAATGTAATCTGCGTTCGCGTGTGGCCCGGGAACGACGAAACTGGTGGCCGCTGGGAAGCAATCAAGCGGGACGGAGGGAAAGAAACGAGGGCGGAGGAGACCGAAAGGGAGGAGACGGGGACATACAGGCGTAAACTTTTCGGAAAAAAATCCTCATTGATGGATAGTTTATCGCGTCCCGGTCCCGCCAATGATTTCTTCCCTAAATCCTACCTCCCCCGTCCTCCCCCTTCGTCCTCGGTCCACGCACGTATACATACACGCACGGCATCGTCTCTCTCCTCTTTTACTGCACGAGGGTGCCCCCTCCAAGCCCGCCTGGACAACAGAGCCTACCTAAATATCGGGGGATCATGCTAAACGGCGGCAGATCAAAGGGACCGACAGAATCCGGTGGCGAGCTATCATAATAATTAGGCTCGCTCGCGCCTCTTTGTATCGGGATAGAAAAGCCGACGTGGAAGGCCGAGAAGAAGAAGCAAAGATGCAGAAGAAGAGGAAGAAAAAGGGCCGCGGACAGACGGACGGACGGACGGACGGTCCGGTTGGTCGAACTGGCCGGGAAGAGCGGTCGGCACTCGGCACCGCTCCTTGCCCGCTAAATTGAACTTAAGGGGACTCTAAAAAGATTTTACTGATTTCGGTGAATGAGAGATTCGCGGATCCTCGCAATCGGGAGGTACGCGGCCCTGCCGCGGCCGCCGGGTTTCGCACCGGCTTGATTGATTCAATAAATGTTTCTCTACGATTCTTTAATTGCCGGAGCGGTATCGCGTGATGTCGTGTATTAGAATTAAATACAGGGTGTCCGTGAAACAAATAGGCACTTTGGGCGAGCGTGTTCTCTGATCCGCTTGGAGTTCATCTTTCGTAGCGATCGAGAGACGGGAGGCCAATTGTTTCGAGAGAGGCCGTGTTATAAGTGATTGACAACCAATATTATTATGCCTATCTCCGAGGAATAAAGTCTCATTTTTCATATATCTCTGAGTAAATTGTGCTTTAAACGACTTACAATTTGAAGCTCAATAATCATGCCTAATGTTAAAAATTAAGCGGTTATGAGTGAAAACATCTAATCAAGTATCCGATAGGAAAAAACGGCTCCAAATTGGTGAAAGAATATTCTGTCCTGTGCCATGAATCTATTTTGAATAGCCAATAAAGTGACAGCGGAATTATATGTATGTTCATATTGATAGAACTCAATTCAACAGAAAATTCATAATTGTTAATAAAATGTGAATAAAGACAAGGTCTAAAATACAGCTAAAAAATATATGAGAAAATTATTTAATATATCTTCTCCCGTTTTCCTCTTTGATACATCATATCCTTTCAATCATAGAGAACTGTTCTCCAGTATTAATTTATCAATATCAAAAACACTGTTACGAGAGTCGCATCAATCCTGCGCGACGTGATTGCCTCCGCGAGTACTGAGACAATTGCTCCTCATACACGTCGCGTTTGTGCGACATGTATTTTTCAGTTATGCTACTTATGCGAAATAACGACTATTAATCCGCGGCAATCTAGATAGGCAGGATGTCGGTGGGATTGGATTACACGTTGCATGCAGTCGCGCACAATTTAGTATCGCCGTGTACTGCTAAGCGCGGTAAATTGGTTGGCGCGCGATTTATTACAATTATCGGTGTTCACATTACAGACTCGCGAAATCCGCTTCTGTGAAATTTCGAAGGCACGAAAGCGACTCGTCGCTCGGTGAAAGCAAATTGTTTCTCGGGATTATATAAATTCACATTTGCATCACAAATCGGCAGGTAATATCGATTTACGACGTATAGAAATGACAGAGATACACACTACACGTATATACGTAAGTATGTAATGTAAGATGAATTTTCATGCGAACTTTTGCTACGTTTCTTTTATATAATATAATGGCAATTAACTTTCATCCGCAATTAATAAGTGAAAGTTCCCTTAATGTTATCCCACTAATAGAGTAGGAGGATCAACTTTGTATTTCAAATGGTATCAAATATTAATATAATAACGATTAATAGTGTTTCCTACAATTTGAAATAATAATCTGTGTATTTTTTCATAAAATTGGAATAATTAAATAACATACTTTACAATGTTTCCTTTATTGTCAGTGGAATCAAAGAGCTTGGTAAATATGTTCGAGAGACAACACAACGTGCACGTATAACGATCCGTCGGATGCGTCCGGCGGAGCGATTCTATCGGCTAAAAACCACGAACATATGGAAAGACAAAAATGACATGCGCCACAGAATTCAGCGGTCTTCGATTCTGTTCTCTTTAAATTGAGTCTGTTCAATGGAAACGTATACACGCTTGCTTTTTCTTTATTCTACAATTCGTACAAAAAATCATGGCGACATATAAGCTACAGTCTGGTTTGATTAAAATTTCTGTAATTTGCTCACAAATTTCAATATAAACTAACTCTAACTCTGCTAATAAAAGAAATACTCTTATTCGACAATATATAAATTCATAATTCAAAATATTAATTATTGAAATTAATTGTAATATTAGTAATCTAGATAAAGATAAAACCAAAATTATTATCATAATTTCACATGCAAGATAATTGATGTTCTAGCATTCTTCTTTCATGTAGATTTTGTAGGTGTATCTAACGTCTCGCGACATAGTCATTAAAAGAAATAATTAAGATAATTAATTAAAGAAGAATAGCATAGACTTTTTATTTACCTTTCGCGTGTAACAATTTTTAACCTTTGTAATTTAATGACATTTATAACGGAATGGTAAATCGAACGATGTTAGTTAGATATAGTTGTCGACAAGATTGCTGCAATTACACAGCTAAATCGATTCTTAAATCGGACTGTAGATAATGATCTGCATGTAATAGACGCCGATATTCTTTTAACGTTGTAATGAGCCAACAATCGTCCGTCACATTATCTACGGCAGCCATCATTCCATATCCTTTGCGTCAAATCGACCTATACTCGATCAGCCTATCTCTGATTCTCTAGAGATATTTGCCTTTGTTGAGTTAACGTTACAATCTATGAGAATCCGTTACAATTCCACGAGAAAGAATTTCTCTTTCGCTTTGTGTGCACGGTGTAAAAAAGACGATACTCTGATCTGCCAAATTTGAAAGTGGAATATACTTTTATTTATATAGTCTAATATGATTTACGTTTACAAGCTATATCTTACGCGCAAGGCAATAATTTTGTTACGTTGCAAACTGGCAGGTATAATTTACACGTCGACATTGTCGGGTTAATTTTGTTCTGCCTCGCAAATATATTTAAAAGGAAGACCAAAATATCTTTATCGTTATTTGTATCGTGCCGCGCGTACTTATATATTTTATGCTCAAATAACCGCGCGATAACACAGTAAAGTAGAAAGACGTGGATAATAATAGAGGAAGTAACTGACAAACGGCAAATTATAGAGATGTTACGCATAATGTATAATGCATAATACTACAGAAGACGTAGTCCTCGTCGGTTCCTCGTGCGGAATATATCGCGCGCGCTATCAGGCGTATTTGCGCGCCAGGCTGTTTCAAAGTCGTCCGTCCCCGCGTGATCGAGAGACGCGGCCGTTAACATCCCGCCCGATAATCCGTTCTCAAGACCCGCTCGCGGCGGAGGCCGAAATCCACGCTCCGGGTGGGACGAAATCACGGTGGGCCCTCGTTAGTCGCCCTTCGCGTCGTGGAGGGTCAGTCCCACGTCATTCTCAAGTGAGAGAACGCGCGTTTCGAAATGGAGAGAGAAAGAGGTAGATATAGAGAGGAGCGCGAGATAGGAGCTACTTCGGGGGGTAGGTAGAATAAAGAGAGTGAAAGAGAGGGAGAGGGAGGGGAGCAGAGGGGGCGAAAGGAAGGAAGGACGGTCGCGCCCGCCGCGACGCTGCGGGATGTTAAGTACGTCTCGTAAAAATTCCATCCCGTAGCGGCGGCGGCGGCGGCGGCGTCATTTTGCTGTACCGGCTACGTTGGGTTACCGTAGGCGGGATCCGATCTCGGCCGGCCCACGGATCCGCCAAAGGGGCGCGTTCTCGCGACGGAGGTGGTACCCGGTGCCGTGGCAGCGGCTTCGAAGCGTGCGGCTGGTTCCGAACGGCTCCACCGTTCTTCTACGCGTGCGCCGAGCCGGTCGTGAGGAAAGCGCCTGCCCAACGCCGGCGCCGGGGTATCCCCGTCCACCGTACCATTTCGCGTCACCGGCTTCGACTGGCTTGAGAGGAGGCACCCAGCTGCCTCCTTAGCACCGAAACTCGTTAAACGCCGACGTATTGACGTTTCGCGCGCGTATCTCGCTCGCAGCGGGTGTCTCAGCGACGCACGGCGTCAGGACGCGGTCTCTATCTCCGTGTGCTGGTGTTTCAGTGAGGATAGCGAACGGAGGAGGACTGACATCCGGTCGAGTTTCTGCACAAACAGGTTGCCGGGGACATTCCAGAGCGAAGAGGCGCTCCGCAGCTTGCTCGCCAGTAAACCCCGGTATCATGTTTTAGTGTTCAAACGGACGACGATGGTAGTGCGCTAGAATGAGAAGGAAGGACATGAGTCGACGTTTGACGGAATGACAATTGACGTCTCTTGTCCGCGCGAGCTGACACTTGACGGAAGCTACTAAATTTGAGAAAAATGTTTCGACGAGAAATAGAAGACGGATCCGTAAGCCAATGATGTGACTCATGTGTCGGTTCGAGCGCGATGACGGAGAATACGAGTGCGTTGACAGGTCATCGATAGCGATTAGTGCGACTGGTTTCGTGACTGTGGCTCGAGTCGGCGAGCTCCCTGCGAAGATTGTCGAGGACTCGAACATGTTAGGCCAGTGAATGAGACTTGATAAACCGTGTGGAGTTCCCGTGAACAGTTTTAGGACGTAAATGCGTTATCGGAAGAATGCGCGGTGCTTGAAGGGTTGAGTTGCCGTGGCCTCGCGACTGGCTGCCGAAAGCCACCAGGCGAGTGTCTCGAGCTTTCTAATTTAGCTCCTTCCTACATCCGCGCGGCATGTGCACCACGGAGATGACTGAATCGTACACGATGTCGCCGTCGACAACGGTATCTTCCAGCGCCGCGACGCCCGGCTGCGTGAGTGGCTCGTCGGCGCACCGACGGACGTCGTGCAGAGGCTCGCCGGGTCGAGGAGACGTTCAGGACGACGAGGACGAGATCTCCGTGGGCTGTCCCAGCCCGCTGCCGCTGGTAGTCGCGACGCCCAATACGGAGGATGAGTTAGCCTCCTCCAGGGAGGATTACGCCGACCGTCTGAGCCCCAGAAGAACTTATCCACGAGATTCGATGACGGAGGACGAGGACAGGGATTATTCCCGCAACGGGGAATACAGAATGTCCAATGGAAGAACTGGCAGCAGGACTCGCGAGAGCGGCGATTCGGTCACCACGCTCAGGGACGACGAGGAGGACGAGGACGAGGAGGATGAGGTGGACAGCAGGACCGGGAGCAACGGAGCGGCAGCCGCTGGTACCACGGATGACTACTTTAAGCCGCTGAAGCGCCTGAAAATGGTGCCGATGCAGCACTCGGACGAGGAAGATGAGAGGGAACGGGAATCCAATGACCGTGGAGTCAAGTCTTTCAGTATCCTCGATATCCTGTCGCATCGGCCGAAGGCGAAGATCGTCCGTCCCTGGGATACGGCGGACTCCGGCCTCAGCCATCAGCACCGTCATCACCTGCAGCAGCAGCATCATCACCAGCACCATCTGCACCACCACCATCACCACAGTAGTCACCCGAGTCACGCGACCGGGCCCCGGGATCTATCGCTGATGGGAATGTCACTCGCGTCCATGTCCGGTTCCATCAGCGAGCCGCCCCTCAGCAGCTCCTCGTCGTCCGGAAGGAGCTCCGTGTCGGATTCCGGTAGCCCGGACCCGCTCGCCCATCATCACCATCATCACGCCGCGCTTCATCACGCGGGCATTCATCCCGGCTTGCATCATCCGGCGCTCCAGCAGCCGCAGCAGCAGCAGCTCAAGAGGAAAATGCCGCAGCAGCACGGCTCCCACGCTGGCCAAAACGGCAAGAGAACCACAGGGCAGGGCAGTCCCTTGGACGCACTCTTCCAAATGACCAGCAAGACCTTTGACGCGGGCGAGCACAGTCAGGGTAAGCACTCGCAGACTTTCACATTCCTCAGACTTCTGCTTGTGACTGGATTTGCAATATGTCCCGAGAATACGTCTCTTATCAATTATAGGGGTGGTTTCGGGGGAAATTGTGTGAAACTGACTATGATTCTTGAGATATGAATACATCTTTGCCTAGAAACGAATTTTGTTTATCTTATATTCTAACGAAATTTCTCTCTAACGTGTTTTATATACATATATGATTTGTTTAATTATGAATAAGCAGGTTCATAAAATCAACTGCTATTTAGCTGAATACTTAAATTGGATTTTATCTTGTTTTTTGTACTGCACGCACTTCTATTATAACGTAGCAATAAATAATTCGAAATAAAAGAGAAATATTAGAATACTCTAATTCTTATCTTCGTATCTTATTCGTTAGGAAAAATAATTGGTTAATGATTTATTGATAGTAAGAAATGTGAAATTGTTCGAAAATTGATTATCCTATCAGGTGTGATTAGAATAAATGAGAAAAATTAGTTCTTTAATGATACTTATTTATCTCAATCGTTGAACTTCCATTAAGTAATTCCCGCTCAGGAAAATAGTGTTTTTAATACGGCACATATACATGTCGGGCATTCTATATATTTATAGTGTTTTTATGCAGTATAAGTGTTTTACTTCGCGTGATACAAGGCATTCGCGATTCAAGCCAAGCGACGGCAACATCATTCAACTAAAAACAGTTTTAGGCGAACGAAGAAAAACAGTTTTGAGCGAATAATCGTCGTTTTTTCGTCTTCGCTTTTAATTGAGACATGTAATTTGAATGTTTATGGCGATTCATAAAACACCAATGTCTAGCCGCAATATAAATAGTTATGTGCAAAAAATGCAAATCGCTCGACGATGAGTTTCGAAATTCGGCCATGCAATTTTAAGATTGCCCAAATATCGTTACGTCGCGTTTACATCCTGAAAAATCGCAGAATCGCTCATAATCGGTGAGTTTAAGTGTCGGCGATGAATACGGGTTTTAATTTTTGATTAATGCATCTCGTGAGAGTCAGGAAGCGTTAGCCGCGTTTAATTCTTTCCAAAACGGCGCTTTACTTCACTCCTTTACAACCCCGTAACCTAACGTACGGAACGTTTCAAACTTCATGGTGCGTTAGGTGGCAGGTGCCAAAAATACGAGTCAGCAAACGCTATAATCCGAGCTCGCGCGAACATTTAGGATCTGCAACCTTTCCGGACCTCTATGTCGCATCACTTGACCTGTATGACGAGTCACTTACGAGCAATACTCGATGTATAATACCGATGTATAATACGTTTCAATAAACTCGTAATCGATGAATATTAACACAGTTTCAGACGTAAGTAAGCAAAAAAAGCTGCAAAGAACATATGAATGCACAGTCGAAAGAAAAACACGATGAAGAAAACGTGACTTCTCTGATATTAAATGCAATTTAATATGATTAAACGTAAGTTGTAAATTGTTGTAATTTGTAGTGACATATATGACGATACAAATTACTTCCGATATTACGTCTAACATAGTATCGTATGTATCAATATATCGACTTTGAAATTGTTTTACTCTTTTAATTGTTATAGCTTTTAAAGTCCTCGGATATTTTAGTATTTTTAAAACTTACATTCCTTAAATTAGTTATTCAATTAGGCAAATTGTGCTCAGTTATCTAACTATGGCTTAATTGGTTATTATTAATGCATGTTAAATTAACGTGCCGATAACGATTAACATTAACAAAAAATAAATAATGAAAAATTATCCATGTTTTAAGAGATTATTCTCGCATTATTCAATCATTATAATGTTCCAATGATAATGACAAATACACTGTTAAATATTAAAGGTAATATTTAAACCAATACCTTGTGTTAAATAACATTCTGTTATTTTTGCTATCATGTGTGTCAACATTTATTATTTTGACACAAAACAGTATTATTTTAACTTCATTGGTTTAGTTAAATTAACAATAAATTGAATAGGAGCAGTGGCAACCTATAAGAATGGTTTAAAATGACACAAATTAAGTATAATTCGACACTACTTGAAGTGTATATGTAGGGTATGTTTAACAATGTATCTCTCTTCCGCTGTCTTCTTCGAATTTTCGCATGACGGAAATGTGCCGGGTGATAAGTGTCGGTCGAGATCACGGTTAAAGACCCGAATCGACGTGTTATGACGATCTTTAACTTTCTATTGATTCCTCGCTCGTGGATCACGCATCTGCGATGTCCCGAAGCGACATGTGAGAGATTACCACGGGGCGAACAGCCGTTTCTTCCGTTCTGCTCGGGAATTGCGGCGCGTGACACACCTTCATAACGTCAATAATAATAATGGCTTGTGCGGAGCGACGACCGGAAATATTTTGTAATTACCCGCGATATTTTTCGCATCACTCTCGCTAAACGAGTTGTAACGACGAGTCGACGAGTTGTTTCATTACGTCCTACGTTCGATAATCTGCAAAGCCATTAGAATTATTTGCGGAAAACTCACAAATATGAACATCAATCTCGTATAATTTATAGTATTATTTGTGCACAAGAACGCAAATAACTTGTTGTCGACATTCCAGTTAGAGTTTTATTAATAGTAAAATGACAGACTTTATATATTCCATTTGAAATGTTACTTAGTTATTTTACTATTGTGTGTCAGAGAATGTTAATTTTAAATATTGTGTGTGCATTGAAATAGTCTCCACTGGCAAGCCTACATAACATTTGTTGTAGAGTTAAGAGCAGGATTGTTCAACGGAGATTTTCTATATAATTTTTATATCAGAATTAAAAGAACGTCAAAACTCATTCGAGTGTTAAGATCACGGGCAAAAGGAAATTAATGCACGATCCGAGAGGTGACGCGAAATCATTTGGCGTTTAACGCGAGTGCCGCGTATTGCGTTAATCGCTTTCCAGAAGCGTGTTTCCGCGAATGGTACTAATATTAGCGGCGGTCGTTACGGGCTATGCGCTCTAGATGTGCTGTAATTAAATGACGAGATTTTTTTGTACCTTAGCGCGCGCACGGCGTACGGCGACACGTCGCGTTTCAGGTCGCGCGCTTATTTCTCCCGGACGATATTATTATTAGGCATACTCGCGCGCGACGTCGATGTCGGAAAGTATTAGCTCGCGAAGGAGGGTGCCACGAAGTTACCGCAACGATTGATGGCGTACGAGGGACAAGTGCGCGATTACGCGATCATCCTAATGGATATAAGTACAATCGGTCAGTCGTGTGCCGAAGACCGTGTGCATTTATCATTACGCGAATATCGATCGACACCCATTCGATCTCGGGATATCGAATATTTTATCATGGAATACTGTATTTGATGTTCGAAGAATTTGCAGCGTTCAATTTGACATCTAGATAACGTTGAGCTGATTTTTCAAAGTGACATTTTTCACTCGTAGGATAGAAAAATTACTCGTTCAGATAAATTGCTAGTTGTTATACAAAAACGGAGGAAATATTCATGATACATTGCATTGTATTAACAGATAAACGTACTAATTTTTATTGTATTACAATTTATCTATTTTTGGCGTCGTTGCTCATCTCAAATGATTTACGTTTACATAATTCAAATTAAAATTAGTCGAATTCCACATGTTTTTTACTTCTATCTCTCCGCGCTGCCCCTCCAATATTAAGCAAGTTTTCTCATTTTGTGTATGGTCACGTAAATGTGACAGGCCAACGCAACAGAAAAAGCGATAAACAATGCAGGGATCAGACTAATAAATTTTTACACTTCTAGTTATCGCGCTACCCTTCAAAAATGTGGAAATTTACAAGACAGTCCGTCTCGTTTTCGACCTATTAAAAATACGTTATCCTATTTTCTATACAAATACTTTAGCTCACGCACGTTTCTGTCGGCGCCAAAAAGTTTTTTCTTCAAGGGTTTTTTGTCGAACCTATGACGGATCACAATTGATGATCACGAGAATGGTCCTTGGAAGTACCACTTACCTTACTTTTGTCGATATGCAAAGGGATGTGTATATATCTCTGTACCTTGCTCTGTTAACACATAAACTTCTAATTTTATGATGATTATTATGGAGTTCGTCTCCGGTTCAGTGATCTTAATCCCGGAGACACTATGGCGAATCCGATTCTTGCGACAAAGTGGTCCTGCGTTACAAGAAACGAAAGGGTTTTACGAGCCTTTCCGAGGACGAGTCGAAAAAAGTGCCGACATCAGCGATGAGTTACATCTTCACCTTACGACCGGCGTGCAACCAGATTTCTGCCCCGGCTAGATCTTTGTCCAGATTTCTCTTTCCGGCGCGGCGCTCAGGTAATTGGATTAAAGAGAACGTATCGGTAATCGGGAGAGACGAAGATCGATTCGTGTTTGTACACGTGTGCGCGGGATATGCTTCCCCTAATTATCACCAGAAAATCCAACCTCTCCAAAAGGGTTACGTTTATATTGACTGTCAAAATAAATACGGTTCGCACTTCGGCAAACGTGTCGGAAACGTATCCAAGTCGGAAACCGAATATAAAGGGAAACAAAAGGGATTTCGTGTTACCGTTGTATATATTTATGTCTAAGAAAAATGTTGAAATTATTTGACAATCGCAGACTCATAGATTGTCTTATTTTTGAAGGCGGTTTTTCTTAAGGATAGAAAAAGTCCCGATAAAACTACTCACACTACACACACATAATTAAATCGCGCGTCAGATACGCTATACAAATGAGACAAAGAAATGAATGAATGTTCGTGTTATCACGTGCGCTGGGTTCTTCTCCTTTTTGAAGTGGCGTACCGTGATTTCGTGCACACGAGAGACGAGATCGATGGTGAGTTATCTCTTTAAAACATGACGAAAGGACAATTCGCCATCGCGCGCGAGCGCGAGCGATCTCGTTCGGGATGTCCCCGATAAAAAGCACGTATTATCCCGTAAGACGGGCAGACACGGATCGTCGTGCACACGTACGCGTCCATGACACGTGTTACGTGCCTCCGCGCGCGAACGAGCCGAGGCGGTGTGCGTGGCACACACACGGGGGCCGGGGCACGTAATTTTAGGCCTACCTATACACGTGTAATTTATTACGTGGCTCAGGCAGAGCATGTGTCTCATTTGCATATAGCGTGATACAGAAAACGCGGCTCGCGACTTCCGACGGTGCGAGCAATATGCGAAAAATTTCAACAAAAGGTAGCCTCCGCTCTTCGCTTTTGTCGTGAACTCGTGAAGGAGCCCCCGTGTGTCCTTCCTCCGCTTTTTCTTACTCTTTTTCCCCCCGCCGTTCCCTTTTTTGCCGCGTCCTTCGAGAGGACGTCTCTTTGAGGAGAGACGCGACCGAGAGTTGCGCAATTTACGAAAGCGTCCCAGTGCCCTATCACGGTGCGTGTAATCTGTGCCAACAGGCGCAAAGGTATTATCGTCAAGGCCCCCATGAGCGCCACGTTTTGAGCGGTCCGCGCGTATTCATTGAGAGAAAATTCAAGTTCTTTCTTTTCAAACAGCCTAACGATTTATTTCCTCAAACAGAATCCCTGATGACTGTGGATAGATGCGAGTAGACCCGACAAATTAACGCGGACAAAGAGATTTTTTATTCCTATTGAGATATCGCGACCGGATTACCGTGCTGTCACTTCTCCCTTTGTGCTTCTCCCGTGCTCTCCAACTACTTCACATTTGCGTGATCGTGAGGTAGAAGGAGAAGGCGAGTAGTACAAGAGGAAAAATGGCAGATTATACGAGGATCATTTACTACCGAGAATTTCAGAGAATTGGAGATGAATCCAAGGTACTGGTAATATCCAATGTCTGTTTACTCAACTTGCGTTAATCTCGCATTGCTCTAACAAGGTGTAGGTATTAATAGACAATCGCGATACATCAGCGGATACGTAATTTGCTTCATTTTCTAAATCACGTTCTAATTATGTTTTTTTTTTCACGGAACGTCTCGCCTCGAAAGCGCTACGAACGTCAATTGACCGTTAGCACGTGAAACAAGAAAACCGTGCAAAATCATCGAGGTTCTTGGAAATTAACTCGCTGATTGCTACATTTCGATGTGACTGATTGGCTGAGTGTCGGTAGCTGGGAAAGTTATGCATAAATAGTAAAAAAGATAATGCTCCGTTTACCTCAGAAGCACGTATGCATGTACTGCTTTTTTTTACTATGACGTATCTAATGATTAAGAAACTCTTTTTACTTTCGTTAAATAGAAATAAAGCTTAGTGAAACATGCGTGACCAATTCCACTTTATTTTCTTTAAAAAGTAAAATACCACGCTCTGTTTCAAGATACTATTATACGATACATTTTTAAGGCCTGAATGTACAAATATATATTATTGTTCTTTATATGGTATTTATGTACTTTTATTTAACTTTTATCTAACGATTAATTTAAACGAAAAGTTTTTCGTTCAGAATAATACATTTCGCGTATAGTACCTAAAAGTGTAAGATAACTTTTTTCAATCAAATAACTCGTTATTTATAATATTTTTTCTTACTTTGCTGTTCGAGCAATACCTGAGATTCTCCGCTTTCTCTATTTTTAACGCGCGGGCATCCCCCTTTGGGCATCCACCAGGAATGCGTTCGGCCGCAGGATCTCATCTCCGTACTCCGATCACGCTCCAACGAGGTCCCAAAGTTTCTCGATATACCCTTTCACCTACGCTGTATTCGCCGCTATCCCGGACTACGCGATAAAATGAGTTGTTCGCATGACGCGTCCGAGACCCCGCCAGTCGGCCGGCTGGCCCCCGTGGACCCGCGGCGCGCTGCGGTCTCCCCAACTCCGGAATTACGAGTGATATCGAATCGAATCGCTCGTAATATTATTCGATACGTGTTCCATTATCTGACCGAGGCTTCGGGATTCAAATTAGATTACCGGTAGGTTAGGCTCTCGCGCGCGTCCGTGTAACTCTCTCACACGAACACACGCATGAGAAGGGGAGAGAAGGGGAAGGTGCTTTACGAGGAAGCCCTACGGAGGGAACGACGAGCCCTAGAGGAGGGGCCTCACGGCGGGAACGACGAAGACCCCGCAGCCGCGGATATACCTCAGGATCCCTACAATACGGTAGCCTCACGTATTCGCAATTTACTTCTGATTATTATGCTCTCTATACTTACGCGGCATTCTTATTTCTCCCTGTCCCCCCCCTTTCTCTCCTCGAGTCCGTAACTCGCTTCGACGATGCCCCGAACGGGGAACCGCGGCAAGGCATCGATTTACGAGCTTCGATCGTTACAATCTTGACGCTAAGCCCGCCGATACGGGCTTTGCGGCTCGCTTTTTGAGATTTTTGGTTGCAGCCTGTGAGTAATTACGACTTTACGCAATTTTTATCATGTGAGTAAAAATAAAGTTGACTTTAGAAGCAGGCAATTATTTACCGGATTTAATTGTCATGATTTTGATGTATTTCTCAGTGAGTTTTTGCGACATATTTTTCAAGCAATTTTCGATAACAGCTTTCGAAGTAGGTAACTATTTTTTAAAATAATAGCTTAACAAGTGTTCTTAAAATACTTTATATCTCTTTTATATACTGCTGACGCAAATTACAAAGAATCCTAAATTTCCATTAATAGAAAAAAAAGATTTTTATTTCTCTTTCCGTACGCATATAATGATTTCCTTTTAGATAACTTATATTTCCCCTCTATGTTTTTAAATTTAAATTTGTTCTTTTTATATAGAATAAAAAAATTGAAATAATGTAAAAAAACTAAGATTGATTTTTATATAAGAAAAAGTAGGACAGAAGCACGTTGTAGAATTTTTACTTGTTTTCGCACGGTAGTTGCAAGAACGCGCAAGTGATGTGAACAAGGACAATGCTTTTCAGTACGTTTCGCGCATCGAGTCCCGCCAAAGTGGGTTTTTAACTACCTGTCGGAGTTTATTGCACAACTTAGGTAGGTGCTTATTGCGAGCAATATCTATGTACGTCATAAAAGCTACAAAGTCGACCGCGCGCCGACTACTGCACACGTCATAAACAGCTCACCGGTCAGTACCGCTCGTTTCTGCGTTGTTAATCCGTACCGCGAGAGAAAAAAAAGAGAGAGAGAGAAATACCGAGAAAAGTTGGACCGAAGCGCACGGAGAACGGAGAAGAGATCCAACACCGCTAATTTTTGCCGGGATCTAAGTGGAAGGTGTCTGAGTCTCGCTACCGATTTATTTTTTACTGGATTCTAGTGAATCGCAGATTATTTTTGCATAAAACAAGTTTAACTCAATGCTCTGAAATTTAGAATCTTCCGAAAATTTGGTAGTATATTGAGAGAGAGAGAGAAGACGCAACTGCATATAGCGTCCCAGAAAAATCAAATATAGGTGTAATTTTAATGAATTTAAAAGTTCAATATTCTAAGCGCTCCGAAAATAGTTAATTTTTTTGTTCTTACACATTTTCTTCTTATATTTATCTTCTTAAATCAATAGAAAATTTATTATCCCTAGGAAATAAACTTTATGAAATATAGAAAAGGATTTTAATTACGCGCGCACGTAGTGATAAAAAAGAATTTTGGGGAAGATCGATGCGTTCGGTAATATTGACTGCTTCCGGCCGGAGAGCTCTCGTTTTTCTTCCGACGAAACACGTAGGTACATTAATCACGTTCGAGTATGGCGACACGAGTCGCAGTGGCACTCGAGTTTCCAGCTCTCGTGAAAACGAGACGACGATGGCCGGAGGCCGGGGTGGGTCCACTGGCACTGGCTCGAATTGTTGTGACAGTTTGCCGAACAAACAAAACATCAGCCCTCCGCCCATTGGCTACTTGACTCCGGATGTCGCCAGAACTTTTTTACCGATTGTGAGGCGAGCGCCCCGCTGCGCTAAGTGACCACTCGTTTTCGAAATAAGTGCGTAGCTCTTTCGAGACACTCGACCTCGGCGAAAGCGGCCGTGCTGCGTGCCGTTTTCGACTCTGCTTTCTTTACTTCCAGACTGAACGAGAATCAAATTACATCGCGCCCGTTCTCCCCAAGCCGCGATTTGTGCGTTCCAGGATTGCATCCGTCAAAATAATGCAAATTACGTAACAAACAGATTGAAGCAATATCGTATTTTATCGGAGATATATCTCACAGAAATAAAGCGTAATTTACCCGCGAGTTTGCGTAACCTAACTGTAAAGAAAACAGTTTAAATAAATTGATTCTAAATTACATTTATGAAGATATCATCTGTAAGTTTTATATCTTGATATCCTTCGCACTGAAATTTTCATGATACTAGAAAGCTGATGGCATTTTGATTCGCCCTTCTCGCATATTCACATATACACTGAGAAAAAAATGTTGTAAATTTGACTAAACTCGTTTAGTTGTAGTGATTTGTTTAATGCAAATATTAATATATTTAAATCAAATATACGTGAGTAATATCAAGAAATTCTGAATCTATTTAAATATAATATTTTTTGAATTAACAAATGTTAGCTTGACAGCCCGTGACCACTGCATTTAGTTGAATCAAATAATATTTCTTTGAATCTACGATTTTTTTTTCTCAGTGTATGTAAAATTGCAGATGGAAAGAGGAAATTTAATTATTTCTTCGAGAAAAGAGAATTAAATGGTCATAATTACTTTATACAATAAATTGCTTTCAAATAACAATGTGATACAACTATAATGTCATTTCATTTATTTGATATATGATCTCTCTCTCTCTCTCTCTCTCTTTCCCTCCCTCCCTCTCTCCCTCCCTCCCTCCCTCCCTCTCTCTCAACTTTTTCTCATAAAATAAAAGAATACTACGAATATCTGCGAAAATTGTTTGTGTGTTGTATCGTATAAAAAAATATTACAGAAACGTTGGCAGAAATGGACTAGAGGGGGAAACGTCGACCGAGTCGAATTTAAGTTACTTTTCTCTCGACATAAATTACCATTTTATTCCAGTCTGAAGCGCAATACTTCGTGAATTCAATCGAAGCGTCGGTTTCAATTGGGATTTCCCCCTCTCGCGTAACTCGCGGGAAAATTAGCCGGGGAGCTGCGAACGTACGGCGGGATCTTGTGCAGTTACTATCGCGGGGAAATAATTCTCAATTAGCTGCTGGAGATCGCGGCCTGCTAAGTCGTATTTATGTCCGCCGGTGGCGTCGACGCGCTTGCCTTCGGATTTATATTGGACCGAGCTCGGAGATTTATGCGACCGATCCGTCTCAGTTTGTACGTGGATCTCCGCGCCCCCTCCTCGTCCTTGGCCATCATCCTCGGTTGAAACCCTCCTCCCCAACTTTCCACCCCTCTGCTACGGATATCGCGTCTTGCGCTTCTGTACTTACGACACGCAAGTTGTACAGAAGTAATTTTTGTAAACTTTATTTGTACGGATCTTCGAACATTTAATATCGTTCTTCCCTTACCATAATTTGACGTATAATTTTAAGATCAATAACCTTAAATTTTTTTCATAGCATTCATATTATTTTCGTTGTTAATTTATCAAGATCGATCTTTGCCGTTATCATTGAAACCATAGTTGATTTATCGCACAATAATGAAAACGATTCTCTCACAATGATGAGACATGAGCGAGATCACTCCCTTGTGGGACGTTCCAAGGATTTCTCAGTACCGGAGGCAAATCATCGCCGACCCTCGAGACCAAATAGAAATAAATTCGGGGCAGATTACACGCTTCGAGTAACGGTGCACGTCAGGGGACGAGGGCAAGCACGTGTGTCTACGCGTAAATCTTCCGGGTCTTTATTGACACATTCGTGTTAATGTTTTCTTTTCGAGATTTCAATCTTGCCTAATACTAATACGTTGCCTAATCCCCTTCGCGGATGACGATTACGAGGCTTGAATTAAATCCGATGTAGTTAAGCATCTCTAATTCAGTTTCAAACGTGGATTTTTTGAAAATATTAAAACGTTTGATTTTTTATAATTTAAAGAAGGTTGACTTTTGCGCAACCGATTTTTCGGAACAGTCCTCTCTGTTTTTGCTTTCTGACGACCGGATGCCTTCTGCGCATCGTTATTCATTTAAGAATCGACGAGCGAGTTCGTTGGCGAGCATAATTTCGCTCGCGCCGTCCGGTCGCATTGCCGAAAAGCCGCAAATCGTCGCATAAAACATCGTTTAGCACCCAATCCGCAGCCACAGGAAATTCGCACGCTCGACAGAATTGCATATATAGCGCGGTGTGCCCTCTCGAGGTCCTCCTCTCGCGCGGCGCGAGAAGAAAGAACGTCCGTCATTCTCCGTCTCCCTCTTGTCGGGGCACCGATACAATGGCTTTTACGGCTAACCCCGTCGGAGCCAACCGCCGTTGAAATTGATTTTCGCGTGTCACGTATTTTTCGGCAGCCCCGTCTGATTGTGAGAGATGCCCGCGGGAGCGGCATCCTTTTTGCCGGATCTCGCCGACTGGACACACCGACGCGCCGACACAATCAGCGCGACTCCGACACGAAGATGCAACGGGTGAGAAAAGGGTTGAGGAGGAAGCGAGAAAACGAAGGAGAGAAGGAGAGGATTGCCGCGCGAAAAAAAACCCGAACGGGAAAGAAAAAAAGGGACACTGTTATTATACTTCGTCATTTGATCTCAACCGATTGTGAGCATCGATTTTATTGGCGCGTTCCAGTGTATTTCTGGCCATAATTATCTTCCCAATTATTACGTGGTTATCAAGGTTGCTGTTATTCGCTATCAGATATTGCCTTCGGCGCTGACTATCCACGAACAGTGTATGAACGTTACGCGAAGTTCAATTTCAAGTAAATCACAACTGGAATAAGTATGATTGTCTGAACAAGTATATGCTTACTCAAGTCGTCGACATTGTATAGATTATAGTTGAAGTTGCGAACAACTGACTTGGCAAATATCATTTCTAAGAATAAATAACGGGGCCTAGAATCACGGTAAAAAAAAGGTCAGGGATTCACTAAAGATTTCTTGCAAGAAGCAAATTTGTTATATATTATCGGATTATAATTCAGATAAATGTTATAATACGCATTATAATTAGGATGAATGCAATAATATACGATATTACAGAATGGAATATTTATGTTTCGTCAAAATAATTCCTTTCTTTTTAAATGTTCCCGAAATGAGATGTTTCAGAATCTATCGAAATAACTAAGATTTTATAGAAATCTACTTGCTATTTATTGTTATGCTTATCCAAATGCTAAAATAAATTTATTCTGCACTGTTTTTGCACACATTTAGATCTGCGTATACAAAAACTGATCGCGCAAATTGTATATTTAAATAATTGTAAAAATTAATTATATATAAAGTATAAAAATGGCCATTTAAACTTTCCTTATTTTTAAGAATAACACGTCTAAGAAAAATTGAAATAAGACCTATTAGAAAGTAAATGACAAAATTCAAATTTCTTTGAATATTTCTATACTTCTTCTATGTTATATACACCGTCTTTGTCTCCATGAATGAAATAATCATTTTCATGGAATTATCATGTGCAAATGAAGTCATTTCGTCAGTAAAGGCAAAATTCACCTTTAATTCCTAGCAGAGCCAGAACAGGAAGTCGCCAGAGATGATGGTGTGCGATACCAAGCGAGCGGAAAGAAAAATCGGTTGTTCCTTCTCGATTCGAAGTGACCTTTGCGATTCAACTCAGGCCTTTTGTTTCACTTAGCACTTTCCGTCCGCGCCCAAACTAATTAGCGACGTAATAAAGCCTCGTGCGGAGGTCCGATGCTATCGAGCGTAAAGATGGCTACCTCGAATCGATTTGCATATGAAAACGGACGAAGCGCGATGCGAGATCGATCTTTCTGCGCTTCGCATAATAAGGTTTTCGAGATAGTGCCGAATTAATTTCAATTCTAAACAACCGCTCTCATCGAAAACGTGTAAATCAAATTTAAAAAATTTTATTACACGAAACCAATGTATCCCTTCATTCAAATGTAAAGCCAGACTGCCTGACTTATATCGTGCTTCCATTCAATTTTGTTTCTCGGACTACTACGACAAAATAGGAAATACCTGTCAGAACGCGAGACGTCATTATTTTATTATGCACCGATGTATCGAGGAAGGAAGAGAAGGAGAGGGAGAGATGTGAATCGGACAGACTAATTCACCAGCGGCTTCTCGGTCGCAATTTATCTCATAATAGAGACAAAAATTTCTTTTCAAATAGCCCACAAATTTCCCCGAAGCACCGCCATTCATCGCTCGACAGCCGTTTATGAATGCGCGACGATATCCCGCTCCGCAACCCCGCGTGTGTATCCATCGCTGCACAACTCGCGTGTATCTTCTCAGTTAATAGGTGGGATCTGGTCGGGGCCGCTCCGACCGAACGGAAGTCTCGAATTCGAAACAATGAGCCTCGCGAGCCGCGCGGTCTGACGCGAGCAGTAAAGTCTTTATGGCTCTATTCCGCGGCTTCGCTTCTCTTTTCATTCGTATTGGTTCGTTTCTTTTTTTTTCTTTCCTTTTCTCTCCGCGCTTCTCATCCCTTTTCATCGTCGCTCCGCTCCGTCTTCGTTCCTCTTCCTCTCGGCCGCGTCTCATGTCAGTTTCCCTTTCCTCGTATCACGATATACATATTGTTACACGCGATGTCGCGCAACAGCGTTAATTCCAAGGATCGCGCTAACAGTTTGGCGAAGTCTACGTTTGCGCTATCGTTCAATGATAACGGCGACAATAGCACAAACTGCAAATCTTCGGAATACACGATAACTTTTCGCGTTGGAAGAATCGTCTTAAAACAGTATTGCATTATTAAAGGATTATTATTCAAATCATATATATTTAAAAGCACAAAAAATTGTCTGTTGAGATAATTATAAAGTTACGTTGCTACGTAGTTATGAGCGAGAAAGGATCGCAAAATCGGTATTATTAACGAGAACAGGCAATTCGCGCGGATTTTGAAATAATGTTGTTTTGAAAACTTGACGATTTCCCTGTCGCAGTAAGAATAATGAATTTCCTCGGACAGTGCGGTACGCGGTAGCCTTTAAAGACCGGCTATAAACGAAGCATTACAGTACCGGAAAAGACTCTCGACAACGTAGCGCAGCAACGTGCAATCTAGCAATTCGTAATTGATAGACATTAATTACGCTCGCGTCCCCTATGATTCTGAAAAAAAAAAGAATCACTTAACGTCACTCGGCCTGTGTGTTGACTCGACAGCAGATGTTCGTTTGAAAATCATCTCGTTTGATATTACCCGTAAGCATTTTATAATGGGTAACGTTACGAGTGACCTTAAACCTCGGCAGTCGCGCAACGTGTATATGCTGTTAACATTATCAGTCATATAATATTCCACGCGCGAGTTACGCGCACCATCACGCGAAAGTGCCTTACGGAGGAGAAGAATTTATGTTGTGATCTCGCGAGCAAATTTACAATTACATATCAACATGCCGAATCTCGTTGACAGCTCGGCAATAATTTTCAGGGTTTAATTTCAGGACAATACATTTACATTTTATATTACCAGAAGTATTGATTTATTCGACGATCATTAATTAATCTTCAATATCTTGCAGCAATAAAACGATACTGCTTATTTAATTATTTTATCTCTATTACAGATAAACTTATGTTAATCGTACAGGGGCCGATATTCTTGTCGTCATTTCACGGAGTAATAAGACGGCGCAAGCCGGCCAATTTTTAACTCGACGCACGAAGTAAAGCGCGTCGCTCGCATAATTAAACTGAGCAGGCGCGGGTTCGATCTTAGGATTGGATCCCGTCGACCTCGTTTATTCATCGTGTCCGCTTATTCAATTCACTGTAAAAACCCACGGGGAGATCACGAGATTAACGCACCTGGTCCGTCGCGCTGTGACTTGCGGGCGAATTTCCTGACCTGTCTAATTAAAGAATGTGAAACGTGCGCGGTTCATGTCCGCGAGACATTAATCTAGCGCAAACGTGGCCGTTCTGGTTTGCCGTTTATCGAGCAATCATATTCAATGTGCTAATGACTGTAAGATCGATTCATCCCTATGGTGTCTGCGGCTATTCGTCAGTTGTATTGTATCTGTAAGATTGCGACGCGCAAAAAGCACTATGGCACCGCAGTTTGAGTATTATAACGCGCTAAATAATGAAAACAAGTTTAGGAACCTGCAATTATATGTCAAAGTAGAACTATGAGGACAGTGACGAGATGCGGGCAATGTCTTACACGTCAGTTTGAACTGCGTTAGAAGCGCAGTGTTATTAACAATTTAAAGCGAAAGAGTTAACCACAATCGTAGTTTGATACATTGACAAGTATATCTAAATGTTTAA